>NW_022142816.1:0-19068 GCF_007565055.1 Rhinopithecus roxellana | reverse complement strand
TAGAGTAATCAAATTCATAGAGACAGAAAGTAGAAAGGTAGTTGTCAGAGGCTAGGGGAAGCAAAATGGAAAGTTATTCATTAGTGGGAATGAAATTTCAGTTTTACAAGATGAAAATGTTCTTTTTTTTTTTTTTTTTTTTTTTTGATGGAGTCTCACTCTGTCGCCCAGGCTGGAGGCCTGGAGTGCAGTGGCACAATCTCGGCTCACTGCAACCTCCACCTCCCGGGTTCAGGCCATTCTCCTGCCTCAGCCTCCCAAGTAGCTGGGACTACAGGCGCCCGCCAGCACGCCCGGCTAATTTTTTGTCTTTTCAGTAGAGATTAAGTTTCACCATGTTGGCCAGGATGGTCTCGATCTCCTGACCTCATGATCTGTCCACCTCGGCCTCCCAAAGTGCTGGGATTACAGGCATGAGCCACTGCGCCCCGCCGAAAATGTTCTAAACATTGGTGGCACAAACGTGTGAATAATACTTAACAATACTGAACAGTACACTTAAAAATGCTTAAGATGGCAAATTTGTTTTATGTGTATTTTACTACAGTTAAAAATAAACAACATTTAACAATACAGTTCTAAACGTAAATATATTTATACTTTTGAGTGCAGGAGACTTTTTTAAAGAAAACACAAAACTCAGGAAGATAGAACGATCATCAGATTCAGCTAGAAAAATATTTTACATTTCTATGATAAAAGACAACATAAAATTAAAAGACAAACAGCAGGCTGGCAGAAAATATCTACATACATATGTTGGACATTATTCATCATACAGGAAATCTTTTTTTTTTTTTTTTTTTATTTAAGACAGAGTCTCACTCTGTCGCCCGAGTTGGAGTGCAGTGGCGCAATCTCGGCTCACTGCAACCTCCACCTCCCAGGTTCAAGCTATTCATTGGCCTCAGCCTCCCAAGTAGTTGGAATTACAGGCACCTGCCACCAAGCCCAGCCGATTTTTTTGTATTTTAGTAGGGACAGGGTTTCACTATGTTGGTCAGGCTGGTCTCAAACTCCCGACCACAGGTGATCCACCAGCCTCGGCCTCCCAAAGTGCTGGGATTACAGGCATGAGCCACTGCATCTGGGCCATACAGTAAAACTATTTATGGGAGGAGGTAAGTATATTTGGTTTAGTTAGCATAAATCAAATTACTGAAGTCAGTGAACTCTGAGGACATATCTGACAGACACACAAAATAAGGAGGAGGAGGTTCCAAAGTGTTGATGCTTGTGTAACCACAAGCATGGCTGAGCCTAGAACACAATTAGTATTCAAGCAAATGGAACCATGCAGGTACTGATACAGGTTACCTTCATTCTGTCACTAATACCATAAACCACATGCAAATGAGGCAAGTAAGATCTGGGAGGAATTTGAGAAGCGTTTGTGCAATGTCCGAGAGTGAACTTACAGTAGGATGAACTTAGGGAGTTAACAAGAGTCTGCACTGACCCTGAACCCTCCAAACATTCTTGCGATGGCCAGGCACAGTGGCTCATGCCTGTCATCTCAGCACTTTGGGAGGCCCAGGTGGGCAGATGGTTTGAGACCAGGGGTTCAACACCAGCCTGGGCAACGTGGTGAAACCACACCTCTATAAAAATACAAAACTTAGCCAGGTGCAAGGGTGTACACCCATAGTTCCAGCTATTAAGGAGGCTGAGGTGGGAGGATTGCTTGGGCCTGGGAGGTCAAGGCTGCCTGAGCCGTGATCATACCACTGCACTCCAGCCTGGGCAACAGAGCAAGACCCTGTCTCAAAAAAAAAAAAAATTCTTGGAGACTGCAGATATGTTGTATCTATCTCTCAATAATGTAGTCACAGGGTAAACAAACCAAATATTGCCCCACCTCTCCTCTTTAGTACCATCTCTGCTTTTAGAGAATCCCAAGCCTAGAAGGAGGGAAAGCGATTTCTTCTGTTGACTTGGTGAATCAGCCTGGGTGCCTCGCTATTGGTCAGCCTGCCATGGATTGCTGTGTTGATTGCCTTCCCTGTCCCTTGTTGCATCCAATGATGGTCCAACCAATCCATTCAACAGTATTAGGATGAATAGAAGTGAGCATCAAAAATATAGGATTACATTCGAGAACACAGAAAGGCCTTCTATAAATCAATAAAAATGCAAAGCAACTTGTATGCATCAAACATGAACAAGATACTCACAGAAGAAGAAACAGCTGTATACAGATGTGTAAGCTCACCTATCAGACTGGCAAAAATTTAAGAGATTGGTAATATACCATATTGGTGAGTGTCTTAGCCAGTCTGGGCTGCTCTAACAAATTATCATAGACTGGGAATCTTAAACATCTCTTTCTCACAGTTCTGGAGGCCGGGAAGTCCAAGATCAAGGTGCCTGGAGAGGCAGTGTCTGCTGAAGGTCGGCTTGCTGGTTTGCGGATGGCTGTCATCCTATTGCTCCCTCACATGGCAGAGAGCAGAGAGAGAAAGCAAGCACTTTCTTTTCTAAGACAGAGGACACTAAACCCATCGTGAGGGCACCACCCTTAGGAGCTAATTACCTCCCAAAGGCTGAATATCCAAGTACCATTACATTGGAGATTAGGGTTTGATATGGCTTGTCTGTGTTCCCATTCTAATCTCAACTTGAATTGTATCTCGCAGAATTTCCACGTGTCATGGGAGGGACCCATGGGGAGGTAACTGAGTTGTGGGGGCCAGTCTTTCCGTGCTATTCTCCTGATAGTGAATAAGTCTCAGGAGATCTGAAGGGTTTATCAGGGGTTTCCGCTTTTGCTTCCCTTTCATTTTCTCTTGCCACTGCCATGCAAGAAGTGCCTTTCACCTCCCGCCATGATTCTGAAACCTCCCCAGACATGTGGAACTGTAGGTCCGATTTAAACCTCTTTCTCTTCCCAGTCTTGGGTATGTCTTTATCAGCAGCGTGAAAACGGACTAATATAGGGTTTCAACATGTGAATTTTGGGGGCAGGCATTCAGTTCACAGCAGTGAGGATGCAGGGAAATGAAGACTGTCTACACTTTGGGTTGGAATTTAAACTTGTAAATTAGACTTGTAAAGTCTTCAGAGGCTCAGATATGACATGTGAGCCTTGTGACTTCTGAGGATCAAGGCTGTGTTCTGGCAGCTCTCTCACCATTGGCAAAAAAACAGAAAAGTATCATTTCCATTGGATATCCTGCTACGTACTGAATTTTCACATTGAACATTTGATTTCCCATTTAAATAAACCCATCTGGAGTTTGATTTGTATATGTCTTTCTATTTTCCAAATAATGAGCTAGTTGTCCAGCGCCATTTGTGGCATAATCTCTACTTTCCCCACTGGGATATGCCATGATAGCATATAATGCATTCCTATAGAAACTTGGGTTTATTCTGAACTTTCTATTCTCTTTGTTGTATCAAGGATCATAAACTGGGACCCTGTAGCCCATTTCAGGCCTCCAGATGTGTGTTTGGTCTTGTTTTGGTTTTGGACCGAAGTGTCTTTGAAAATTGTGAGTTTTCATGCCTTTAGGCAGCTCACAAAGTCAGGCCTGTCTTGGAGCAAGGTACTTGCCCAAGCCCTTAGAGCACTTGAGGATTTTTGCCTGGAGTGACACCAGCAACATCCTGTTTTAACACTTTCACCTTAGAACACATTTTGGTGTCTAACAGTGGACATTCCCTCTCATTCTTCTTTTGTGATGGTTCCTTAAGTACTCAATTCTCCAGATGAACTTTTACACTGTTTTGTCAACATCTGGGGGAAAACTCTCTGAGATTTTGACTGCAATTGCATTAAATTCCTAAATTCATTTGGATGGACTGTACAGCTTTACCATATTGAACCATCATTTTAGACATTTTGTAAGTCGCTATTCAGTTCTTTTACATTCTCAGTTACAATTTTTAGTGTTCTTCTTTTAATGGAGACGCAGTCTCACTGTCACCCAGGCTTGAGTGCAGTGGCGCTAACTTGACTCACTGCAGCCTTCGCCTCCAGGGTCAAATGTTCCTCCCACTTCAGCCTCCTGAGTAGCTGGGACTACAGGCAGGCGCCACCACACCCAGCTAGTTTTTATATTTTTGGTGGAGACAGGGTTTCGCCAAGTTGCCCGGGCTGTTCTTGCACTCCTGCGCTCAAGCAATCCTTCTGCCTTGGCCTCCCAAAGTGCTGGAATTACAGTTGTGAGCCAATGTTAGGGGGCTTGTCGACCAGCACACGGGGGGCTTGGAGGCTGCTTCAGAAGTTCCCACTAAGCCAAGGATACAAAGCCTGGTTATGGCGCTCCTATGTGAGGCCCAGGTCTTCTGTACCTTGTTCAAAAAATCTTTCCTGCTCATTTCATTTGAGAGTGATTTTGCTTTCTTCGGGATCTCTATTGCGTGGCGTCATCCAGAGAGTTCCATATCTGAATGGACTCCAATGATGAAGTTAAATCAGCCCTACCTCAGTCCTTTGGAATTAGAATCTATGGGGCTGGGTCCTGACATCTGTATCTTAATGTTCCTAGTTGAGATCCTTAGACTGAAAGACCGGTATTTGTAAATCACTTCTTTCCTCCAAACTCAGCCTCCGAACTAGGCTGGGACTACAGGTGTGTGCCACCACACCAGGCTAATTTTAAATTTTTTTGGAGAGACGAGTCCACAACGTTACCCCAGGCTCGTCTCCAACTCCTGGGTTCCAGTGATTCTCTCGCCTTGGCCTCCCAAAGTGTAGGGATGACAGGCATGACCCCTGTACTGTTACAACAGTAACGCGCTTCTGTTTCACTCTAACAATATTTTGGTGCATACCTCCAGCCATTGTTGTATTAACCTGCATCACTGAAGAAAAGAGAAGGGGAGAAGTGATAGTTTTGTTTTTCCCTGAACATATCAGATGAAACCTGGGCGTTTAGCCCATTTTTGGATAATATATTGACATAATTAAGATGGCTGTCTTATTGTAGCTGTCTACAGAAGAGTGCCTAGAAGACAGAGGAATATGCGAAACTGGCTTGAAGAGTAATTAATCAGAACTTTACATGATACAGAAGATAAATTTTAATGGCAACAAGAATATTGATCTTCTAATATTTGAAAGCCCATTAAATAGGAGAGAAAGATGATTTTCTGTTGTTGTGTAAAAGGATCCAACCCGGCTCTGATGGTTCACAAGCATCATGAATGCGAAGGTCCAGTCAACAGAAGCAGAGCTTCCTGACAATTGGACTTCCACAGGGACGGGATCTGCTTCCTCATTCAGTTGTGCCTTCCCATCAGCAAAGAGACTCCTAGGACGCCGTTAGGAAGCTGTGCCAGAATTCACAGGTTTTTTGGATGGTATCTGAGATCGTATCCAGCTCTTATATTTTATACTTTTTCTTTAAACATTATTTTTGAGACTGAGTCTCACTCTGTCCTCCAGGCTGGCGTGCAGTGGTGGCAATCATAGCTCACTGCGGCCTCAAACACTTGGGCTGAAGCTATCCTCCTGCCTCAGCCTCCTGAGTACTGGGACCACAGGTATGTGCCACGATTCCTGATTACTTTGCTTATATTTTGTAGAGATGAGGTCTTGCTATGTCACCCAGACTAGTCTTGAACTCCTAACCTCAAGTGACGCTCCTACCTTGACCTCTCAAAGGAGTGAGATTATGAGCAGGAAGCCCCTGGGCCCTGGCTGAGATTTTTCCCCTTTAGTCTTTCTGTACACAGGATATTTTATTCATAAAATACATAAACAGTAGAAATTTTAGGGTCAAGTGAAATAGATATGTTGTAATAGTTGATCTATAGACCAGAGTTCTTAGCTGAACTGGAGGGGCAGGCTTTAGGTGATCCATGGATGCTCTGAGCTTGTGGACACCATTGAAAATCTGTGCGAAACCCATGGACAGTTTCCTATGATTTTCATTCCTCAAAATGTCTCTTGGACTCAAAGATGCTTGAGAGCAATTGATGCGTGTTCCCCAGTATAGGATCCAGGATAGTGAATATCAGTAAACATTCAGCCAAAAAGCTTTGCCACATTGAGTGCTTCGACGTAACCGTCTTCATTCAACAAGTCAATGTGCCCGGAATCTCCTACATATGCTAATCTCACTCTTGGAAGCTCTCATCATTCTGCTTACCCTAAATTTCCTTCCACCTTCCTCCCTCTCCCACCAGACTGGACTCTGAAATGGGAAGGAACGGTGGGGAGGAGAGCCCAACACTCCTCAAGTTTAGAGTGAAGACACAGACTCTACTGGGAAAGGGAAACGAGGAATATGGAGACCATGAGGATGCTTTTGGACAATGCTCAGAGGTTGGGACATTGCCAGGAGATACCGTTCACCCGGGATCTCCAAGAAAAGAGATCAGTCTGGCAGTTACGTGTGTTTTTCTTCAAACTGGTTGCCAGGTTGGAATGACCAATGACATCAGAGATTCCGACCTTCGTGATTGGAAGAACTGGACTCTGGGTGCTTGGGAGCTCAGGTGGACAACAGCAACTTCTCAGAGCTGTTCTTCACTCCTAACTTCTCCCGAGCCTCTAGAAGAGAAATGCGCTCTTCTGGGTCCTAACGGAGTCTGGAAGAAGGCTTTGGACAGAACAGGACTAGGTTCTGTGGACAGAAACAAAGTGTTTGGGAGAGACTATGGCCAGTGGTCAAGCGCACCCTCCGTTTGAGGAGGAAAGCCCCCAGCCTAGCACATCGGTGCAGTCCCCCAGGTGGTGACGGATGATGAAGTGCCAGGACCATCAGGTGAGGTGACTGGAGGAGAAGTGATGGGAGATGATTGACTGAGGAGAGGGAAGGGGGCCAGTTACTGGGAATCCGGAGCACCTGAGTAGGGTGTCTGGAAAGAAAGGAGGGATTTAGAAAGCCAGGGATCAGGGGAGGGTGCAGGGAATGGGGCTAAGCATGGCCACGTAGAAAGAAAGCCTGGGGAGCAATGAAGGGGGTCAGGAGATTCCCTCAAAAGATGAGAGAGGAAGGGCCGAGGTGGGCGGATCACAAGGTCAGAAGATCGAGACCATCCTGGTTAACACAGTGAAACCCTGTCTCTACCAAAAGTACAAAAATGAGCCGGGCATGGTGGCGCGTGCCTGTAGTCCCAGCTACTCAGGAGGCTGAGGCAGAAGAATCATTTGAACCCAGGAGGCAGAGGTGCAGTGAAACGAGACTGCGCCACTGCACTCCAGCCTGGGCAACAAGAGGGAGGACTCTGTCTCCCTACCCACCCCCCAACAAAGAGAGAGAGAGAGAGGAGACAGAAGAGCTCAAGGGAAGGTTTCCATTTTTCTCCAGTTGAAAGTTCTTATCTGTGATGAGAAAATGTTTTGAGGACAGAGAGCTGGAAGAATGGGGAGGTGAGGGAGAGGCAGATGGGGATCAGCAATAGGAGAAAGGTGGAAACATGGCCTGGAGAAGCCGACAGTCTGCGAGGCTGGGGAGGATGGAAGAGTAGTATGAGGTTTTGGGTTGGGGGTCTAAGGTGATCAATGGCAGAAACACAACACTATAGCCTGGTTTCTTCACTCAGACCCTTGGGTAGATCCCAGCCCCCAGCCTCAATCTCTTGGCATGAAAAGAAGAGGGAATGGTCAGACGAATCCGAGGAAGAGCCGGAGGAGGAGCTGGAGTTGGAGCGCGCCCCTGAGCCCCAGGACACCTGGGTGGTGGAGATGCTGTGTGGGCTCAAGATGAAGCTGACGCGCAAGCGAGCATCCTCCGTGCTCCCTGAGCACCACGAGGCCTTCAACAGGCTGCTTGGTAGGAGGATACCCCAAAGAGCACCTCCAACCCGGTTCTTTTTTAAAATGCAGAAACTTTCAATAATTACTCTTTCCCAGTAAGAAGATGCCCTCCAGGGGGTGGGGGGGTGGTGGGGGTGAGAGATCCATGCAGGAGGAGGATGCTTAGGAGATAGAGGATTAGGCTGGTCTTAATAAAGGTCTGCGCTTGAAATAAGAAAGCTTGATTTCCGGCCAGGTGCAGTGGCTCATGCCTGAGATCCCAGTGCTTTGGGAGGCTGAGGTGGGAGGATCTCTTGAACTCAGGAGTTTGAAGTTGCTGTGAGCTATGACCGCATCACTGCACTCCAGCCTGGTTGACAGGGAAAGACCTTGTCATAAAATAAATAAAATAAAATAAAAGACAAAAGAAAGCTTGGTTTCAGCTGAACCCTCTGAAACTCTATGTCTCTTGCTGACTTTTCTAAACCTAAGTGTCTCCATCCATGGAGGGGGATGACAAGGTCATGGGCACACCCAGCTGTGACTATCTCCAGAAGCCATGATGGGAATTCCATTATGACTTCTGCGGTGGTCCCTTCATGTATGATGGGAGGACATCATGGCTTATTCACAGCTCCTCATCCTGTAGACTCTGACACCAAAGGCCTCCTTCGGCCTCTCCTCAGGGCAAGTCTCAGAGCGGGAGCCTCCCTCCTTGCCCAGTGAAAGTCCTTCTCTCCTCTCCCATCCACGTAACCCTTGGCCACAATCCTGAGACTTCCCCCAGAGGGGCACAGTTCTCCTGTCTGCTCTGTTGCTCCCACGGCAACCCTGTTCCGCTTCTTACCCTGACACAGGCTCTCTTTTCACAGAGGATCCTGTCATTCAAAAATTCCTGGCCTGGGACAAAGATCTGAGGGTGTCAGACAAAGTAAGGTTCTCCACTCAACTGTGTTCCTGTTTTAACACATGTCCCTGGGGGAGGGTGCAGCATCTAAAACCACAGTTTCTCTCCTCTCTCCCTCCACCATCTCCCACCCACTGATCCCATAGTCTTGGGTGCCCACATTTTGACTTTTATTTTTTTGGAGAGAGGGTCTCGTTCTGTTGCCCAGGTTGGAATGCAGTGGTTGCCATCATAGCTCACTGCAGCCTCAACCTCCTGGGCTCAAGCGATCCTCCCGCCCTCAGCCTCTCCAATAGCTGGGACTCCAGGCATGAGTCATCACACTCCAGCTATTGTTAATCTTTTTATAATTTGTCAGCATCTCCTCAGGGCTCTGGTGGCCTATTGCATAGTGGACGTGTGGCCCCTGCCTCTGCCCAGGGCTTGAATCTCTGGGCCACAGTCCTGAAACTCCCGACCCCTATCCTCTTCTATCTTTGGGACAGTCCTTTGCTCCAGCTCACCAAGACACTCCTGACATTAGCCGCCCTAGACACACTCCCTCCAACGATTCCATCGGAGCTCATCATCTTGGGAGCATCACAGACCTCCCTTTCCCTGACTTCCCGAATTTGCAGCTGACTTTGAACACCTCTCTACCCGCAAGCCTCCAGTGAGCATAGCCACCCAACACCGAGGTTCCTTGTGCGATAGGCAACTGCGCCCCAGCCCCTGTTCCCTTATCTCCACTATCTTCCTCTTCCAGGATGTGACCAATCTTTCTCTCTCTCTGTTCCCTTCTCTCCATCAGTATCTCCTGGCTATGGTCATAGCGTACTTTAGCCGTGCCGGCCTCTTCTCGTGGCAATACCAACGCATTCATTTCTTCCTGGCTCTGTGAGTAATTTGCTTCTTCCCACCTGTCAATATCCAACACCCTGGGACGGTGGAGGAAGTGGGATTCCAACCTTTCGTCTATTTTTTGACCCTAGTTCTCCTCTTTACTCTGGGTATAAAAATGTTAAGATTATACTGTGGTGTTCTTAGTCTGCTCTTTCTAGAAACAAACACAAATGCAGTTGACAAATAGTAGAATCAAACAAAAGGAAACATAAACCCGTCCTAAGGGGAAAGCCGTGGACACGACTCTGCCCCCAAGCAAGCAGCCATATCCTTCCCATATCAACACCAAATGCAATTTTCCATCCTCCTCCTCCAGGTTCCCGTGACAGAGCCCGAAATTCAGGTCATCCTCGCATAACACGGATCCATCATCAAATACTCCCTGATGGGGCTTCCTGCCAGTCCCGCCCCAAGCCAGGGGGCTTCCTAGTGCTGCCTGAATAGCTTTCCAAACACAGCTCCCACCCCTTCACTGCTCACCTGAACAACTTCCTTAGCTGATTTGCCTATAAATGGAGGCCCGGATTCACAGGGCGAATCCAACCCTCTCTGCAATCCTTCTACCACCAAACCTGCCCACCATCTTCATGTTTCATGGTTTGCTTTCACCGCTCCTTCCAAATGCCCTCCACTCCATTTTGATTTGTGTTTTCTGTCTGGGTGTCCTGCACCCGTATGCATCTGAAGGGAACCACTAATTTGTTGAAGTCAGTTCAGCCCCCACAGCCTTTCCGATGCCTCCCCTGATCTGCCAGCGTCTGCATGCCTGCAGCACTTCAGTTACATCCTAGGATAATGTGCCATTTTGGATTCGTTGATCTGCCCTCCTTTTCCCCAAACCCATCAGACTAGACCCCTGTTGAAGGCAGGGTCTTGTCAAAATATCAAAGTTTTTGTTTTTGTTTATACCAGACAGAGACTTGCTCTGTCCCTCAGGCTGGAGTGCAGCAGCCAGATCATAGCTCACTGCAGCCTCCATCTCTCAGGCTCTAGATCCTCCCACCTCAGCCTCCCAAGTAGCTGGGATGACAGGTGCACGCCACCACATCCAGCCAGTTTTTATGGTTTTTAGTAGAGATGAGGTTTTGCTATGTCACCCTGGCTGTTCTGGAACTCCTGGGTTCTCACCTCAGCCTCTCAAAATGCTGGTACTACAGACATGAGCCACCCAATCAACCAAAATATCAAAGTATTCCTAAAACACTCAGCACAATTCTTTTCATTTTGCAACTGTTCATGTTATATTGACTCTGTGAAATTATTCGTATGGCATTTGCGTATAAGATAAATCTTTCCTTCTTTCCTTCATTCATTCATGTATTCTTTTATTCAACAAAACCTTACGAAGTACATCATACGTGCCAGGGAATAGGAAGGATGGGAAGAGAGAGTTCACAGCAATGCTTGTTGAATTAATGCACCAAGATAAACAAAGCCCTCTACTGGCCATTTGGTAGGCGAGAAATGATTTACAGAAACAAACCAGTCAGTTCCTGTCCTTGGGGGCACTTTATGATGGAGGGGGAAGACAGGTGTGTGCATACATGAGAAGGAAGGGGGGCGTGGGAGGAACATGGATGGGGACTAGGATGAGGTGATGTCATCTCTCTTGTATAAGGATGGCAGGACACATCCTTAGGATAAGACTTGGATTGTTTTTAAATTCAGAGGGGGTCTTGCCATATTACCCAGACTGGTCTCTAACTCCTGGCCTCCAGTGATCCTCCTGCCTGGACTCCCAAAGTGCTGGGATTCCAGGTGAGAGCCACCACTCCCAGCCACCACTTGGATCGTCGCCTTCCTGAAGGTGTGAGTGGCGCCCTTAGCAGGTCTCTGTCCAGTGGGGCCTCCTAAGGAAGGTGGGGCTCTCTGCAGGTTGGGTGTTGGTGCTGAGCTGAGGATGGTCCCCTCCCCTCCTCTCTGGGAAGCTGCCCTCAGGCAGGGATCCCTCCTGGTGGGGCCCTGAGTAGCAGCCTGATCTCTCTCCCCAGCTACCTGGCCAGTGGACATGGAGGAGGACAACCAGGCCCCCAAACAAGACATCTTCTCCTTCCTCTATGGCAAGGACTACTCCCAGCGACCCTTGTTCCATAAGCTTCGATACCAGCTCATCTGCTCCATGCGTTGGAGAACGTGGGTTTCCCCAGAGGAGATGGAGGAGGTAAGTGGGGCCATATGAGGAGGTGGGGGTGGGGAGGGATGGGGTGGATTGGAGGCTGGAGGAGGGCAGGGAGGGGTCTTGCTGGGGAGACCCTGGCTTCTCAAATGGTATGTGTTTTCCAGATCCAGGCTTATGACCCAGAGCACTGGGTGTGGGCCCGAGATCGCACCCTCATTTCCTAGAGCTCCGGGGATATGGAGGCCTGAGGTCATCGGCCTGAGGGAAGGTACGTGTGTATGCTTCGGGGTAAAGGCAGAATATTCTCATCTATAAGAAAATCCGAGGAACCCAACTGCTTGATCTGGCTTCAAGCCTGGTCAATATGGCAACACCCCATCTCCACAAAAAATACAAAATTAGCTGGGCATCCTGGTGGGCGCCCTCTAGTCCTCACTACTCAGGAGGCTGAGGCAGAAGGAACACCAGAGCCCAGGAGGTTGGGGCTGCAGTGAGCTGTGATTCTGCCACTGCACTCTAGCTGGGGCGACCAGAGTGACATTATGTCTCAACAACTGAGACTACTACCTAGGTCCAGGGAGGTTCATTATGGTTGACACACTTGAGTTACTGATTTGGGGAAAGGATTCAGTGAAGATTTGGTTGACATCTTGTGCAGCGAACCACAATTTAGGACCGAGCATTAGACTTAAGATGAGAGATTAAGGTTCAGGATTAGGAATCTGGTCTGCTGGTTTGTGAGGGTTGTCATATAGACAGGTCTGTAGCATGGTTAAAAGTTTAGATCTTAAACAACACAGAAGGCCCCAAGTGTGACGAAGTCCAAAGCCACATTCTCTGAGGGTGCTCTACTCCCTGGGGCCGACCCACCCAAAGTCCTTGCTATGAAGCAGATCACTGGGGCTGACCTTGGCTGTATTAAGTGATTTTTGGAGTCAAGCTCACCAAAGTGTGAGTGTCAGAATCGAAAATGATGGCTCAGAATCAGGGTTTACAATGAAGGGTTAGAGATAAAATCAGATTTACACATTGCTCTGAACTCTAGCTAGGACTGGGATGGGAATAACCTTCCTGTCTGGAGATCTGCCTACTTGAAGTGTGACATCCTGTCTCTCACTTCCAGAACACAGGGCCCAGGGGAGAGGGGAATTTTCAGCAGGAAGTTTATCCCAACGCTAATGCCAGACACCAGGAAGGAAGAGAGGAGCCTCCTATGCAGATCATCTAGAAGAACCTGGCCTCGTCTAGAAGGAGCAAAATAGAGTGACCAGGTTTTCCTCCTAGGAGCTGTGGAGGTACTTCTAGGAGTCGGTGGAGGGAAAGTGAGAAATCAGGGGTGTTTCTGGTTCCACCCCTTCCTGCGACACCACCTCCCTTTTCACATTGCTGAATCCCAACCTCCCCTGGGCTGGAAGCTGGAGTTCCTGTTTCCCATGGACTTTGTTGCCACAGTCCAGAGCATTTGAAGGCACAGCGCAGGCGCTCAGATTGTCACAGAATTCTTTGTTAAATATGAAATTACTGCCATAGGATTTTAAAAGATAGTTTAATAGATACTATACATTTTAGTGGTTTATTTTGAAAATGTTGGCCATAGAATTATTACTATGTTGATTTGAAATAGTTTGGAATTTTTCTAGTTTTGAAAACATGCTGTTCCTTTAGAGCTCTGTGATGGTCATTATATTCACATAAATATAATTTAGTTTTCATTTTTAAGAGAGAATTCTTTTTATCACAAATGTTTTCTCTTTAAATTGTTTTATCTATTATTACATGTGCTCCCAAAGTGAGCACTCTTGTTACCTATGATACTGACCTAATATATCCATTATATTTATAGCTAGGTGGTAGTTCCCCTATGTTCTTGTAAATAGAAATGTTTATTTTCTGTTTAGTGTTTGTTACTGAACTGTGAGAATTCAGTTGTGATTTTTAACATGCCTTACATATATACTAACATGTCCAATATACACTAGACATTTTATTTGTTTATTTTGAAAATGATGGCATGGCATTCTTACTACATTTATTTAACTAGTTTAGAAAAACAAGTATTTTTTAAAAGACACTGTTCTTATGAAGTTGATGGGTGTTATACCTGTTACATACACAAAAATAAATTCTGTTTTCATCTTTAAGAGAGGATTCTTTTTATCCTACATGTTTTATTTTTAAATCTTTTTATCTATTATTACATGTGCTGCTGAAGGGCGCACTGTTATTACCTAGGGTAGTTACATAATGTATCTATTATATTTATAGCTCGGTGGCATTTCCCCGAAATTCTTGTAAAAATAAATTTATATTTGATGTTGACTGTTATTGAATTGTGATAATTCAGATGCAATTTTTTCAGCTTGTATTGAAAGGTTTGTATGTTCCTTTAAAAAGGGCGTGTGTTTGGAAGGAGGACAGGAGCTGTGTGTTTGAAAGAGGACAGTGCAGTGTGCTGCCTGCGAAAATGCAATAAAGATGAAGTTTTCTCATCTTCAATGATTGTGACCACATTGGTCTGGATTGCTTATCTGTCATCCAATGATATTTTTATTTAATGGGGTTTTAGTTATTTGAACGAATTAATTAACCCTGGAAAATAATGCTGCATCTTTCCTTTTTTTTTTTTTTTTTTTTTTTTTGAGATGGAGTCTCGCTCTGTTGCCCAGGCTGGAGTGCAGTGGCACAATCTCGGCTCACTGCAAGCTCTGCCTCCTCCGTTCACGCCATTCTCCTGCCTCAGCCTCCCAAGTAGCTGGGACTACAGGCAAAGGCCACCACGCCTGGCTAATTTTTTGTATCTTTTTTTTTTCTTTCTTTCTTTTTTTTTTTTGAGACAGAGTCTCACTCTGTCGCCCAGGCTGGAGTGCAGTGGCGTGATCTCGGCTCACTGCAAGCTCCACTTCCCGGGTTCATGCCATTCTCCTGCCTCAGCCTCCCGAGTAGCTGGGACTACAGGCGCCCGCCACCACGCCCGGCTAATTTTTTTGTATTTTTAGTAGAGGCGGGGTTTCACCATGTTAGCCAGGATGGTCTCGATTTCCTGACCTCGTGATCCGTCCGCCTTGGCCCCCCCAAAGTGCTGGGATTACAGGTGTGAGCCACCGCGCCCGGCACTTTTATTTATTATTTATTTATTTATTTATTTATTTATTTATTCATTTATTTATTGAGACAAGGATCTTGCCCCATTCCCCAAGCTGAAATGCAGTGGCTCAATCTCAGCTCACTGCAACCTCTGCCTCCCACATTCAAGCAACTCTCTTATCTCAGCCTCCTGAGAAGCTGGAATTACAGGCACCTGCCACCATGCCCAGCTAATTTCTGTATTTTTAGTAGAGGCACCATTTCACCATGTTGGCCAGGCTGGTCTGAACTCCTGACCTCAGGTATCCGTCCCCCTTGGCCACCCAAAGTGCTGGAATTACAGGTGTGAGACACTGCATTCGGCCCTACAGTAAAACTATTTATGAGAGGAGGGAAGTATCTTGGGTTAGTTAGTAGAAATCAAAATACTGAAGTCAATGAACTCTGAGGAGACGCTTGACAGACACACAACGTAAGGAGGAGGAGGTTGCAAAGTGCTGATGTTTGCGTAACCACAAGGGGCTGAACCTAGAATGCAATTACTATTCAGCAAATGAACCATGAAGCTATTGTACAGATTGCCTCCATTTGGGACCCTCGTGTCGCCAGTACCATAAACCACATGCAAAAGGCAAGTAAGATCTTGGAGGAATTTGAGAAGCGTCTGTGCAATGTCCAAGAGTCAACTTATAATGGGATGAACCTAGGGAGTTAATAAGAGTCTGCACGGAGCCTGAGCACTCAAAACATTCTTGGGATGGCGCGTGCAGTGGCTCATGCCTGTCATCTGAGCACTTGGGAGGCCCAGGTGGGCAGATTGTTTTGAGCCAGGAGTTCAAGACCAGCCCGGGCAACATGGTGAAACCAAATCTCTATAAAATACAAACTGGGCCAGGCGTGGTGGCTCACACCTGTAATCCCAGTACTTTGGGAGGCCAAGGCAGGTGGATCACGAGGTGAGGTGATTGAACCATCCTGGTGAAACCCCCGTTCTCTACTAAAAAAAAAAAAAAAAAAATGCAAAAAAAATTAGCCAGGCATGGTGGCATGCCGCCTGTAGTCCCAGCTACTCAGGAGGCTGAGGCAGGAGGAATCACTTGACCAGGGAGGTGGAGTGGCAGTGAGCCTAGATCACGCCACTGCTCTCCAGCCTGGTGAGACAGAGCAAGACCCATCTCAAAAAGAAACCAAAAAACAAACTACAAACACACAAACACCACACCACACAAAACTTAGCCAGGTGTTGCGGTGCACGCCTGTAGTCCCAGCTACCCAGGAGGTTGAGGTGGGAGGATTGCTTGGGCCTGGGGAGGTCAAGGCTGCATGAGTCATGATCATACTACTGCACTCCAGCCTGGGCAACAGAGCAAGACCCTCTCTCAAAAAAAAAAAAAAAGAAATTCAAAACTATTCTTGGGGAGTGCAGGCTGTTGTGTCTATCTGCCAATGATGTAGTCACAGGGTAACAGACCAAATATGCCCATGTTTCCTGTTAGTGCCATCTCTGCTGTTAGAGAATCCCAAGCCTAGAAGAAGGGAAAGCTCATTCTTCTGCTGACTTGGTGTAATCCGCCTGTGTGTCTGGGCTTGTTGGTCAGCATGCATGGATTACTGCCTGAGTTGCCTTCCTGTCTCTTGCTGCATCCAGTGAGGGTCCAAACAATCTTCTCAAAGTATTAGGCTGAGTAGAAGTGATCGTCAAAAATACATGATTACTTTCCAGAATACCATAAAGACCTTCTATATATCAATAAAAATGCAAAGCAACTTGATTTTACAAATGCATATGAACATGAACAGTGAGACTCGGAGAAGAGAGAAATGACTGTATACAGATGAGTAACTTCACCTATCAGACTGGCACATTTAAGAGATGGTAATATACCATGTAGTGAGTGTCTTAGTCAGTTTGGGCTGTTCTAACAAATTCTCATAGACTGGGAAACTTAAAACATTTCTTTCTCACCGTTTCTGGAGGCTGGGAAGTCCAAGATCCAGGGCCATGAGAGGCAGTGTCTGGTGAGGGCCCATTTGCTGGTTTTGCAGACTGGAAATCTAAATATTTCTTTCGCACTAGTTCTGGAGCCAGGAAGTCCAAGATCAAGGTGCCAGGAGAAGTAGCATCTGCTGAAGATCGGCTTGCTGGATTTGCAAATGGCTGTCTTCCTGTTGCTCTGTCACATGAGAGAGCAAAGACGAGAGAAAGCAAGCTGTCTCTTTTGTTAAAGGGCCACTAAAGCTACCATGAGGGTACCACCCCTTAGGAGCTAATACATCCAAGGCTCTATATCCAAGTACAATTATATTGGAGATTAGGGTTTGATATGGTTTGTCCTGTGTCCCCATTCAAATCTCAACTTGAATTGTATCTCCCAGAATTCCCACGGGTCATGAGAGGGACCCAGGCAGAGGTAATTGAATTGTGGGGGCCAGTCTTTCCTGTGCTATTCTGATATCCAAATAAGTCTCAAGAGGTCTGATGGGTTTATCAAGGGGTTCCACTTTTGCTTCCCTTCATTTTCTCTTGCCCGCCACCATGTAAGAAGTGCCCTTTCGCCTCCCGCCATGACTCAGGCCTCCCAGCCATGTAGTAGAACTGTAAGTCCAATTAAACCTCTTTTTCTTCCCATTAAACCTCTTTTTTCTTCCCAGACTTGGGTATGTCTTTATCAGCACCGTGAAATGGACTAAGACAGGGTTTCAACATATGCATGTTGAGGGGGGCACAGATTCAGTTCACAGCAGTGAGGATGCAGGGAAATGAAGACTCTCTAGGCTTTGGGTTGGTAAAACTTGTAAATTAGACTTGTAAAGTCCTCAGAGAGTCACACACGACTTGTGAGATCAAGGCTGTGTTCTGGCAGTTCTCTCACCATTGGCAAAAAACCAGAAAAGTATCATTTCCATTGATATCCTGCTACATATGAATTTTCACATTGAACATTTAATTTCCTATTTAAATAAATTCATCTGGAATTTGGTTTGTATATGTTTTCTTTTTTCCAAATAATTAGCTAGTTATCCCAGCACCATTTGTGGCATAATCTACACTTTCCCCACTGAGATATGCTGTGATAGCATATAATGCATTCCTATAGAAACTTGGGACTTTCTGGATTTTCTATTCTGTTTATTGTATCAAGGATCATAAACTGTGGCCCTGTAGCCCATTTCAGGCCTCCAGATGTGTTTTTGGTCTTGCTTTGGTTTTTGGTCAGAAGTGTCTTTTTTAAATTGTAAATTTTCAGCCCTTTAGACAGCTCACAAAGTCAGGCCTATCTTAGAGCAAGGTACTTGCTCAAGCCCTAAGAGTACTTGAGGATGTTTTGCCTGGAGTGACACCAGCAACATCTGTTTTAACACTTTCACCTCAGAACACATTTTGGTGTCTAACAGTGGACATTCCCTCTCATTCTTCTTTTGTGATGGTTCCTTAAGTACTCAGTTCTTTAGATGAACTTTTACACTGTTTTGTCAACATCTGTGGGGAAAAACTCTCTGAAAGTTTGATTGCAATTGCATAAAATTTCTAAATTCATTTGGATGGAATGTACAGCTTTACCATATTGAACCATCATTTAGACATTTTGTAAGTCTCTATTCAGTTCTTTTATATCCTCAGGAGAGGGGAGGGGAGGGGAGGGTGGAAAAGCGGGAGGGGGAGGGGGAGGGGAAGAGGGGAAAGGGGAGGGGGAAAGGGGGGGAGGGAAGGGTGAAGGAAGAGAAGGGAGGGAGGGGAAGGGGAGGGGAGGGGGAAGGGGAAGGGGAGAGGAACAGGAGGGGAAGAAGGAGAAGGGAAGGGGAAGGAGGAGGGAGGGAAGGGAGGGAGGGGAAGGGGAGGGAAGGGAGAGGAAGGGAGAAGGGAGGGGAGGGAAGAGAGGGGAAGGAAGGGAGGGAGGGGAGGGAAGGGAGGGGAAGGGAGGGAAGGGAAGGGGAAGGGAAGGGACGGAAGGGAAGGGGAGGGAAGGGGAGAGAAGGAGGGGGAGGGGAGGGGGGAGGGGAAGGGGAAGGGGAGAGGAAGGAGGGGGGGGAGGGGAGGGAAGGGGAAGGGAAGGGGAGGGGAAGGGGAAGGGAGGGGAAAAAGGGAAGGGAAGGAGAAGGAGGGGGGAGGGAGGGGAAGGGAGGAAGGGGAGGGGAGGGGAAAGGGAAGGAGGGGGAAGGGGAGAGGAGGGGAAGGGAAGGGGAAGGGAAGGGAAGGGAAGGGAAGGGAAGGGAGGGAAGGGAGGGGAAGGGGGAGGGGAAGGGGAGGGAAGGAGAGGAAGGGAGGGGAAGGGAAGGGAGGGGAAGGGGAGGGGAGGGGAGGGAAGGGGAGAAGGGGAAGGGGAGGGGAGGGGAGGGAAGGGGAGGGAAGGGAAGGGAAAAAATGGGGATAGGAGAGACCTCTGT
>NW_022142815.1:0-2839 GCF_007565055.1 Rhinopithecus roxellana | reverse complement strand
TTCTATAAATCAATAGTAATCAAAACAGTGTGCCACAGGTACAGGCTGAGTATCCCTTATTCAAAATGCTTCAGAGAATATGTAGAGCAAGATGGCCGAATAGGAACAACTCCAGTCTCCAACTCCCAGCGCGAGCGACACAGAAGACCAGTGATTTCTGCATTTTCAACTGAGGTACTGGGGTCATCTCACTAGGGAGTGCCGGACAATCGGTGCTGGTCAGCTGCTGCAGCCTGACCAGCGAGAGCTGAAGCAGGGCGAGGCATCGCCTCACCTGGAAGCGAAAGGGGGAAGGGGATCCGTTTTCCTAGCCAGGGGAACTGAGACACACAACACCTGGAAAATCGGGTAACTCCCACCCCAATACTGCGCTGTAAGCATACAGGCACCAGGAGAATATATCCCACACCTGGCCGGGAGGGTCCCACGCCCACGAAGCCTCCCTCACTGCTAACACAGCAGTCTGCCGCGATCTATCCGCAAGGCAGCAGCGAGGCTGGGGGAGGGGCGCCCGCCATTGCTGAGGCTTAAGTAGGTAAACAAAGCCGCTGGGAAGCTCGAACTGGGTGGAGCTCACAGCAGCTCAAGGAAGCCTGCCTGTCTCTGTAGTCTCCACCTCTGGGGACAGCGCACAGCTGAAGACCAACAGGGGAAGTAGCGGGAGCCGGTGCAGACGCGAACGACTCTGTCTGACAGCTTTGGGGAGAGCCGCGGATCTCCCAACGCGGAGGTTGAGATCTGAGAACGGACAGACTGCCTGCTCAGGTGTGTCCCTGACCCCTGAGTAGCCTAGCTGGGAGAAATCCCCCACTAGGGGCAGTCTGACACCCCACACCTCACAGGGTGGAGTACACCCCTGAGAGGAACTTCCAAAGGAAGAATCAGACAGGTACACTCGCTGTTCAGCAATATTCTATCTTCGGCAACCTCTGCTGCTGATACCCAGGCAAACAGGGTCTGGAGTGGACCTCAAGCAATCTCCAACAGACCAACAGAGAGTCCTTCTGACTGTCAGAAGGAAAACTATCAAACAGGAAGGACACCTATACCAAAACCCCATCAGTTCGTCACCACCATCAAAGACCAGAGACAGATAAAACCACAAAGATGGGGAAGAAGCAGGGCAGAAAAGCTGGAAATTCAAAAAATAAGAGCGCATCTCCCCCTGCAAAGGAGCGCAGCCCATCACCAGCAACGGATCAAAGCTGGTCAGAGAATGACTTGGACGAGAGGAGAGAAGAAGGCTTCAGTCCATCAAACTTATCAGAGCTAAAGGAGGAATTACGTACCCAGCGCAAAGAAACTAAAAATCTTGAAAAAAGAGTGGAAGAATTGACAGCTAGACAATTAATGCAGAGAGGATCATAAACGAAATGACAGAGATGAAAACCATGACACGAGAAATACGTGACAAATGCACAAGCTTCAGTAACCGACTCGATCAACTGGAAGAAAGAGTATCAGCGATTGAAGATCAAATGAATGAAATGAAGCGAGAAGAGAAACCAAAAGAAAAAGAAGAAAAAGAAATGAGCAAAGCCTGCAAGAAGTATGGGATTACGTAAAAAGACCAAATCTACGTCTGATTGGGGTGCCTGAAAGTGAGGGGGAAAATGGAACCAAGTTGGAAAACACTCTTCAGGATATCATCCAGGAGAACTTCCCCAACCTAGTAGGGCAGGCCAACATTCAAATTCAGGAAATACAGAGAACGCCACAAAGATACTCCTCCAGAAGAGCAACTCCAAGACACATAATTGCCAGATTCACCAAAGTTGAAATGAAGGAAAAAATCTTAAGGGCAGCCAGAGAGAAAGGTCGGGTCACCCACAAAGGGAAGCCCATCAGACTAACAGCAGATCTCTCGGCAGAAACTCTACAAGCCAGAAGAGAGTGGGGGCCAATATTCAACGTTCTTAAAGAAAAGAATTTTAAACCCAGAATTTCATATCCAGCCAAACTAAGTTTCATAAGTGAAGGAGAAATAAAATCCTTTACAGATAAGCAAATGCTTAGAGATTTTGTCACCACCAGGCCTGCCTTACAAGAGACCCTGAAGGAAGCCCTAAACATGGAAAGGAACAACCGGTACCAGCCATCGCAAAAACTGCAAAATGTAAAGACCATCGAGGCTAGGAAGAAACTGCATCAACTAACGAGCAAAATAACCAGTTAATATCATAATGGCAGGATCAAGTTCACACATAACAATATTAACCTTAAATGTTAATGGACTAAATGCTCCAATTAAAAGACACAGACTGGCAAACTGGATAAAGAGTCAAGACCCATCAGTCTGCTGTATTCAGGAGACCCATCTCACATGCAGAGACATACATAGGCTCAAAATAAAGGGATGGAGGAAGATCTACCAAGCAAATGGAGAACAAAAAAAAGCAGGGGTTGCAATCCTAGTCTCTGATAAAACAGACTTTAAACCATCAAAGATCAAAAGAGACAAAGAAGGCCATTACATAATGGTAAAGGGATCAATTCAACAGGAAGAGCTAACTCTCCTAAATATATATGCACCCAATACAGGAGCACCCAGATTCATAAAGCAAGTCCTTAGAGACTTACAAAGAGACTTAGACTCCCATACAATAATAATGGGGACTTCAACACTCCGCTGTCAACATTAGACAGATCAACGAGACAGAAAGTTAACAAGGATATCCAGGAATTGAACTCATCTCTGCACCAAGCGGACCTAATAGACATCTATAGAACTCTCCACCCCAAATCAACAGAATATACATTCTTCTCAGCACCACATCGCACTTATTCCAAAATTGACCACATAATTGGAAGTAAAGCTCCTCAGCAAATGTAAAAGAAC
>NW_022142814.1:0-12350 GCF_007565055.1 Rhinopithecus roxellana | reverse complement strand
TGATATATAATATAGATATAAAAATAGACATAATAGATATAGGTATTAAATATAGTCATAATAGATATAATAGAAATAGGTATAAAATGCAGACATAATAGATATAATAAATATAGGTATCAAATATAGACATACTAATTATAATAGATATAGGTATAAAATATAGACATAATAGATATAGGTACAAAATATAGACATAATGGTATAATAGATATAGGTATGAAATATAGACATAATACATATAATAGGTATAGTTTTAAAATAAAGACATAATAGGTATAATAGATATAGATATAAGATATAGAACATAACAGATATAATAGATAAGGTATAAATATAGACATAATAGATATAATAGATATATTGATAAAATACAGACAAAAGCATATAAGAGATATAGGTATAAAATACAGACATAAAAATGTAATAGATATAGGTATTAAATATAGACATAATAGATATAATAGATATAAGTATAAATATAGGTATAATAGATATACGTATAATATACAGACACAAAATAAAGATAACAATATAGGTATAAAAATATAGACATAATATATATATTAGATAAAGCTATAAATATAGACTAATAGATATAATAGATATTCCTATAAAATATAGACATAATAGATATAATAGATAAAGGTATAAATATAGACCTAATAGATATAATAGATATAGGTATCAAATGTAAATAAAATAGATATAGGTATAAATAATACACATAACAGATATAATAGATATAAGTATAAAATATAGATAATAGATATAGGTATAAAATGTAGACATTATAGATATAATATAGGTACAAAATATAGACATAATAGATATAATAGATAGAGATATAAAATATAGACATTATAGATATAATCCATATAGCAAAAAATATAGACATAATAAATATTGTTAAAAAGGTAGACATGATAGATATAATATAGGTCTAAAATATAGACAGGTATAATAGATATAGGTATAAAATATAGACATAATAGATATAATCCTATAGGTATAAAATATAGACATAATAGATAAGAATAAAATATAGACATAATAGATACAATAATATAGGTCTAAAATATAGACATAATAAATATAATAGATATAGGTACAAAATATAGACATAATACATATGTATAATATATAGACATAATAGATACAGGTATAAAAATATGGATACAATAGTTATAATAGATATAGGTATAAAATATAGATATAATAGCTATTATAGACATAGGTATAAATATATATATAAGAGATATAATCGATATAATAGATATTGGCATCAACCTCAGATATATAGATGGAAGAATAAGGTATAAAGTATAGATGTAATACATATGATAGATACAGGTATAAAATATAGATATAATAGATATAGGTATAAAATATGGACATATTAGATATAATAGATATATGTATAAAATATATACAAAATAGATATAATTGTTACAGGTATAAATATAGACATAATAGATATAGTTATAAAATATAGACATAATAGATATAGGTATAAAATATAGACATATTAGTATAATAATTATAGGTATAAAATATAGACATAATAGATATAATAGATATAGGGATAAAATACAGACAAATAGATATAATATTTAGGATAAAATATAGCCATAATAAAATATAGACATAGCAGATTTAGTAGATATAGGTATAAAATATAGATATAATAGTTATAATAGATAAGGGAATAAAATATAGACATAATAGATAAAACAGATATAGGTAAAAATATAGACATAACAGATGTAGGTATAAAATATAGACAAATAGATATGGGTATAATATATAGACATAGATATAATAGATATAGGTATAAAATATAAACATAATAGATATAATAGAGATGGATTTAAAATATAGACGTAATAGATATAATTGATATAGGTGTAAAATATAGACATAGTAGATTTAATAGATACAGGTAAAAAATATAGACCTAATAGATATAGTAGATATTGGTATAAAATATAGACTTAACAGATATAATAGATATTGCTATAAAATATAGACATAATAGATATAGGTATAAAATATAGACATAATAGATATAATAGAAATAGGTGTAAATATAGACATACTAGATATAATAGACGTAGGTATCGAGTATAGACATAACAATTATAAAAGATATAGGTATAAAATATAGACATAATAGACATAATAAATATAGGTATAAATATAGACATAATAGAGATAATAGATATATGAATAAGATATAGACATAATAAATATAATAGATATAGATATAAAATATACACATAATAGATAATAGATATAGGTATAAAAAATAGACATAATAGATATAGGTATAAAATATAGATATGAAGATATAATGGATATACGTATAAAATATACACAGAATAGATATAAAATAGGTGTAACATATAGACATAATAGATATAGATATATAATATAGACATATATATAATGTATACAGATGTAAAATATAGACATAATATATAGTTATAAATATAGACATAATAGATAAATAGATATAGGTGTAAAATATAGATATAAATATAGTTATGAAATATAGACATAATAGTTATAATAGATATAAATATAAAATACATATAAAATACATATAGGTATAATATTTAAACATAATAGATATAATAGATAGGTATAAAATATAGATATAATAGATATAGGTATAAAATATAGTTATAATAGATGTTGGTATAAAATACAGATATAATAGATATAGATATAAAATATAGACATAATAGATATAATAGATATAGGTATAAAATATAGACATAATAGATATAAGTATAAAATATAGACGTAATAGATATAATAGATGTAGGCATAAAATATTGACATAATAGATATAGATACAGTTATAAAATATAGACATAATTTATATAGGTATAAAATATAGACATAATAGATGTAATAGACATAGGTATAAATATAGACATAGTAGATATAGTAGATATCGGTATAAAATATAGATAAAAGATAATAGATAGGGGTATAAAATAGAGATATAATAGATATATGTATAAAATATCGATATAATAGTTATAATAGATATATGTATAAAATATAGATATAATCGATATAGTTATAAACTATAGATATAATAGATACAATACATATAGGTATAAAATATAGAGATAATAGATATAATTATAAAATGTAAATATAACAGATATAAGAGATATAGGTGTACAATATAGACGTAATGGATTAGGTATAAAATATAGACAAAATAGATATAATAGATACAGGTATAAAATATAGACATTATAGATATAGGTATAAAATATAGACATCATAGACGTAATAGATACAATTATAAAACAAGACATAATAGATATAATAGATATAGGAATAAAATATAGACATAATAGATATAAGTATAAAATATAGACATAAAGATATAATAGATATAGTCATAAAATATAGACATAATAGATATAGGTATAAAATATACACATAAGAGATGTAATAGATATATGTATCATATGCAGACATAATAGATATAATAGATATACGTATATAGTAAAGACATAATAGATATAATAGATATAGCTGTAAAATACACACATAATAGATATAATAGATATAGCAATAAAATACAGACATAATTGAAATAGGTATAAAATATACACAAAACAAATATAATAATTATAGGTATAAAATATAGACATAATAGATATAATGGATATATGTGTAAGATATAGACATAATAGATATAATACATGTAGGTATAAAATATAGACATAATAGATATAATAGACAGAGGTATAAGTTATAGGCATAATAGATATAATAGATATAGATATAAAATATAGACATAATAGATATAGGTATAAAATATAAACATTAGATATAATAGAAATAGTTATACAATATAAACATAATAGATATAATAGATATAGGTATAAAATATAGACATATTATATATGATAGATAGGTATAAAATATAGACATAATAGATATAATAGATATAGTTATAAAATATAGACATAATAGATATATGTTCAAATATAGACATAATGGTTATAATAGATATAGGCATGAAATATAGACAGAATAGATATATTAGGTATAGGTTTAAAATAAAGACAGAAAAAATATAATAGATATGGTTATAAGATATAGACATAATAGATATAATAGATATAGGTATAAAATATAGACATAAAAGATATAATGTGTATAGGTATAAAATATAGACATAATAGATATAATAGATATAGGTATAAAATATAGACATAGTAGATATAATAGATATAGATATAAAATATAGACATAGTAGATATAATAGATATAGATATAACATATAGATATCATAGATATCATAGATATAGGTATAAATATATATATAATAGCTATAGATATAAAATACAGATATAATAGATATAATAGATATAGGTATAAAGCATAGACATAATAGATATAATAGATATAGGTATAAAATGTAAATAAAATAAATATAGCTATAAAATATAGACCTAACAGATATAATAGATATACGTATAAAATATAGACATAATAGATATAGGTATAAAATGTAGGCATTATAGATGAAATATAGGTATAAGATATAGACATAGTAGATATAATAGATATACGTATAAAATATAGACATAATAGATGTCAGTATAAAATATAGACATAATAGATATAATAAATATAGGTCTAAAATATAGACATAATAAATATAATAGATATAGGTACAAAATAAAGACATAATAAATATAGGTATAAAGGTAGACATAATAGATATAATAGGTATAGTTATAAAATATAAACATAATATAGGTATAAAATGTAGACACAATATATAATAGATATAGGTATAAATATAGACATAATAGATATAGTTATGAAAATAGACATATAGATATAATAGACGTAGGTATAAAATATAGATACAATAGATATAATAGATATAGGAATAAAATATAGATATAATAGATATTATACACATAGGTATGAAATATAAAAATAATAGATATAATCGATATAATCGATATTGCCATAAAATACAGATATAATAGATAGAATAATATAGGTATAAAGTATAGATGTAATACATATAATAGATACAGGTATAAATTATAGTCAAAATAGATATAGATAAAAAATATAGACATAATAGATATAGGTATAAAATATAGATATATTAGTTATAACAATTATAGGTTTAAAATATAGACATAATAGATATAATAGATATAGCTATAAAATATAGACAAAATAGATATAATTGTTATAGGTATGAAATAAAGACATAATATATATAATATATATAGGTATAAAATACAGACATAATAGATATAAGAGATATAAGTATAAAATACAGACATAATAGATATACATATAAAATACAGACAAAATAGATATAACAGATATAGGTATAAAATATAGACATAATAGATATAATAGATATAGGTAAAAATATAGATGAAATAGATATAATAGATATAGGTACAAAATATAGATACAATAGCTATAGGTATAAAATACAGACATAATAGATATAGGTATAAAATATAGATATAATAGATATAGGTATAAAATATAGACATAAAAATTTAATAGATATAGGTATACAATATAGACATAATAGATAAAATAGATATAGGTATAAAATATAGACATAATAGATATAGGTATAAAATATAGACAAAATAGATATAGGTATAAAATGTAGACATAGATATAATACATAGGTATAAAATATAAATACAATAGATATACTAGGGATGGGTAAAATATAGACGTAATAGATATAATAGATATAGGTGTAAAATATAGACATAGTAGATATAATAGATACAGGTATAAAATATAGACAAAATAGATATAGGTATAAAATATAGACATAGTTATAATAGATATAGGCATAAAATATAAACATAATAGATGTAATGAAGATGGGTATAATATATAGACGTAATAGATATAATAGATATAGGTGCAATATATAGACATTGTAGATATAATAGATATAGGTATAAAATATAAGCATAATGGAAAATAGATACAGGAATAAAATATAGACATAATAGATATAGGTATTAAATATAGACATAATAGATATAATAGATATAGGTATAAAATATAGCCATAATAGATATAATAGATATAGGTATGAAATATAGACATAATAGATATAGGTATAAAATATAGACATAATAGATATAATAAATATAGGTCTAAAATACATAATAAATATTATAGATATAGGTACAAAGTATAGACATAATGCATACAGGTATAAAATTTAGACCTAATAGATATAATAGGTATAGTTATAAAATATAAACATAGTATATATAGATACAAAAATAGACACAATATGTATAATAGATGTTGGTGTAAAATAAAGGCATAATAGATAGAGTTATAAAATATAGACATAATAGAAATAATAATATAGGTATAAAATATAGATACAATAGATATATATAGATATACGTAAAAATATAGATTTAATAGTTATTATAGACATAGGTATAAAATATATATATAATAAATATAATCGATATAATAGATATTGGCATAAAATAGAGATATAATAGATAGAATAATATAGGGATAAATTATAGATGTAAGACATATAATATATACAGGTATAAAATATAGATATAACAGATATAGTTATAAAATATAGACATATTAGATATAATAGACATAGCTATAAAATAAAGACGAAATAGATATAATTGATATAGGTTAAAAAATAGACATTACAGATATAGGTATAAAATATAGACATAATAGATATAATAGATATAGGTATAAAATATAGACATAATAGATATAGGTATTAAATACAGACATAATAGATATAATAGAAATAGGTATAAAATATAGACATAATAGATATAGGTATAAAATATAGACATAATAGATTTAATAGATATAGTTATAAAATACAAACATAATAGATATAATAGATATAGGTATACAACATGGACATAATAGATACAATGGATATAGTTATAAAATATAGACATAATAGATATCGGTATAAAATATAGACATGATAGATATAGGTATAAAATATAGACATAGATATAATAGATACAGGTTTAAAACATAAACATAATAGATATAATAGAGATGGGTAAAATATAGACGTAATAGATATAATAGATATAGGTGTAAATTATAGACAAAGTAGATATAATAGATATAGGTATAAAATATGGAAATAATAGATAGATATAGTTATAAAATATAGACATAATAGATATAATAGATATATGTGTAAGATACAGGCATAATCGATATAATAGATATAGGTATAAAATATACATAATAGATATAATAAATATAGTTATAAAATATAGACATAATGGATATAATAGATATATGTATAAGATATAGACATCACCGTTATAATGGATATAGGTATGAATATAGACATAATCGATATAATAGATACAGGTATAAAATATAGACAAAATTTAAATAGGTATAAAATATCGACAAAATAGATATAAATGATATAGGTATAAAATATAGACATAATAGATATAACAAATATAGGTGTAAAATATAGACATAATAGATATGAGATATATGTATAAGATATAGACATAATAGATACAATAAATATGGGTATAAAATATAGACATAAAGATAATAGAGTATAGGCATAAAATATTGATAAAATAAATATAATAGATATAGGTATAAAATATATACATAATAGATATAATAGGTTTAGGTATGAAATATAGACATAATAGATATAATAGATATATTTATAATATATAGACATAATAGATACAATAGATATAGGTATGAAATATAGACATAATAGATATAATACATACAGATATAAAATATAGATAAAATAGATATAATAGTTATAGGTGTAAAATATAGACATAAAAATATAGATATAAAATATATACATAACGGATTTCATAGATATAGGTATAATATATAGACAAAATATATAACAGATATAGGTATAAAATATAGACATAATAGATAAAATAGATATCAGTATAAAATATAGACAAAATAGATATAGGTATAAAATATAGACAAATAGATATAGGTATAAAATATAGACATATATATAATAGATATAGGTATAAAATATAAACATAATAGATATAATAGAGATGGGTATAAAATATAGACGTAAAAGATATAATATATATAGGTGTAAAACACAGACATAGTAGATATCGTAGATATAGGTATAAAATATAGACATAATGGATATAATAGATATAGGTATAAAATATACCTAATGGATATAATAGATATAGGTATAAAATATAGACATAATAGATATAGGTATTAAATATAGACATAATAGATATAATAGAAATAGGTATATAATATAGACATTATATATAATAGATACAGGTATCAAATATAGACATAATTTTAATAGATATAGGTATAAAATATAGACATAATAGATATAGGTACAAAATATAGACATAATGGTTATCATACATATAGGTATGAAATATAGACATAACAGATACAAAAGGTAAAGTTTTCAAACAAAGACCTAATAGATATAATAGATATAGTTATAAGATATAGACATAATAGATATAATAGGTAAAGGTATAAAATATAGACATAATAACTTTAATAGAAAGGTATAAAACATTGATATAATAGATATAATAGATATAGGTATAAAACACAGACATAGTAGATATAATAGATATTGGTATAAAATTTAGACATAATAGATATAATAGATATAGATATTAAATATAGACATAATTAATATAAGCGATATAGTTATAAAATATGGACATAATAGATGTAATTGATATAGGTATAAAATATAGACAGAGTAGATATAATAGATATAGGTACAAAATATAGACATAATAGGTATAATAGATATAGGTATAAAATATAGACAGAGTAAATATAATAGATATAGCTATAAAACATAGACATAACTGGTAAAAATATATAGGTATGAAATATAGACATAATAGATATAGGTAGAAAGTATGCACATAACAGATATAATACATATAAGTATAAGATATAGACATAATAGATATAATAGATATAGGTATAAAATATACATATAATAGATGTAATAGATATAGCCATAAAATACAGACATAATAGATATAATAGATATAGGAATAAAATACAGACATAATTGAAATAGGTATAAAATATAGACAAAAGAGATACAAAAGATATAGATATAAAATATAGGCATAATAGATATAATAAATATAGGTATAAAATATAGACAAAGAGATATAATAAATATAGGTATAAGATATAGACATAATAGATATAGGTAAAATATAGACATAATAGATATAACAGATATAAGCATAAAATATAGACATAATATATATAATAGATATACCTATAAAATATAGACATAATAGATATATAGATATAGGTATAACATACAGACAGAATAGATATAGGGTTAAAATACAGACCTAATAGATATTATAGATAGAGGTATAAATATACACATAATAGATATAATACATGAAGTTAAAAATGTAGACAGAATAGATATAATAGATATAGGGATAAAATATAGACATACAATATATAATACACATAGGTATAATATACAGACATCATCGATATAATAGATATAGGTATAAAATATAGACATAATAGATATAGATAGAAAATATAGATATAATAGATAGAATAGATAGAGGTATAAAATATACACATAATAGATATAGGTATAAAATATATACATAATAGATATAAGAGATATAGTTATAAAATATAGACATAATACTTATAATAGATATACGTAAAAAATATAGACATAATAGATATAATAGATATAGGAATAAAATATAGACATAATAGATATAATAGATATACGTATAAAATATAGACACAATAGATATAATAGATATAGGTAAAATATAGACGTAATAGATATAGTTATAAAGTATAGACATAATAGATATAATATATAGGTAAAAATATAGACATAGTAGATATAATAGAAATACGTATAAAATACAGACATAGTAGATATAATAGATATTGGTATAAAATATAGACATAATAGATATAATAGATATAGGTATAAAATATAGACATAATAGATATAGGTATAAAATATAGCAATTATAGATATAATAGATATACTTGTAAAATATAGACATAATAGTTATAATAGATATAGGTATAAAATATAGACATAATAGATATAGTTATAAAATATAGACATAATAGATATAATAGATATAGTTATAAAATATAGACATAATAGTTATAATAGATATAGGTATAAAATATAGACATAATAGATATAGGTATAAATATAGACATAATAGATATAATAGATATACGTATCAAATGTAGACATAACAGATATAATAGATATAGGTAAAATATAGACATAATAGATATAATAGATATACTTATAAATATAGACACAATAGTTATAATAGATATAGGTATAAAATATAGACTTAATAGATATAGGTATAAAATATAGACATAATAGATACAATAGATAGAGGTATAAAATATAGACATAATAGATATAATACATATAGGTATAAAACAAAGACATAATAGATATAATAGATATAGGTATCAAATATAGACATAATAGATATAATAGATCGAGGTATAAAATATAGACATAATAGATATAGGTATAAAATATAGACATAAGGGATATAATAGATATAGTTATAAAATATTGGCATAAGGCCGGGCGCGGTGGCTCAAGCCTGTATTCCCAGCACTTTGGGAGGCCGAAACGGGCGGATCACGATGTCAGGAGATCGAGACCCTCCTGGCTAACTCGGTGAAACCTCGTCTTTACATAAAATACAAAAAAATAGCCGGGCGAGGTGGCAGGCGCCTGTAGTCCCAGCTACTCGTGAGGCTGAGGCAGGAGAATGGCTTAAACCCGGGAGGCGGAGCTTGCAATGAGCTGAGATCCGGCCACTGCACTCCAGCCTGGGCGACAGAGCGAGACTCTATCTCAAAAAATAAAAAATAAAAACATAAAATAAAATATAGGCATAAGAGTTACAATAGATATAGGTATAAAATATAGAAAAAATAGATATAGGCATGAACTATAGACATAATAGATATAATAGATATAGGTATAAAATATAGACATAATATCTAGAGGTATAAAATATAGACATAATAGATATAATAGACATAGGTATAAAATATAGACATAATAGATATAATAGTCATAGGTACAAAATATAGACATAATAGATATAATAGATACAGGTATAAAATATAGACATAAAAGATATAGGTACAATATATAGACATAAGAGATATAATAGATATAGGTAAAAAATGTAGACATAATGGATATCATAGATATACGTAAAAATATGGATATAATAGATATAATAGATATACGTATAAAATGTAGACATAACATATAATAGATATGGGTATAAAATATAGACATAATAGATATAATAGATATACGTATAAAATATAGACACAATAGATATAATAGATATAGGTATAAATATAGACGTAATAGATATAGGTATAAAATATAGACATAATAGATATAATAGATATAGGTATGAAATATAGACATAATAGATATAATAGAAATAGGTATAAAATACAGACATAGTAGATATAATAGATATTGGTATAAAATATAGACATAATAGATACAATAGATATAGGTATAAAATACAGACATAATAGATATAGGTATAAAATATAGACATAATAGATATAATAGATATAGTTATAAAATATAGACATTATAGTTATAATAGATATAGGTATAAAATATAGACATAATAGATATAGGTATAAAATATAGACATAATAGATAAATAGATATACGTATAAAATGTAGACATAACAGATATAATAGATATAGCTATAAAATATAGACATAATAGATATAATAGATATACGTAAAATATAGACACAATAGATATAATAGATATAGGTATAAAATATAACATAATAGATATAGGTAAAATTTAGACATAATCGATAGAATAGATAGAGGTATAAAATATAGACATAATAGATATAATAGATATAGGTATAAAACAAAGACATAATAGATATAATAGATATAGGTATCAAATATAGACATAATAATTATAACAGATGTAGGTATAAAATATAGATAAGAGAAATAATACATATAGGTATAAAATACAGACATAATAGGTATAGGTATCAAATATAGACATAATAGATATAATAGATATAGGTATACAATACAGACATAATGGATATCATATATATAGGTACAAAATATACACATAATAGATATAGTAGATATAGGTATAAAATAGACATAATAGATATAGATATAAAATATAGACATCAGAGGTATAATAGATATAGGT
>NW_022142813.1:0-9006 GCF_007565055.1 Rhinopithecus roxellana | reverse complement strand
CAATGAGGAAGCAGAAGGCAGAAGGAGGGACCAGGGCAAGTTTTTAGAGCAGGAGTGCAACTTTAGTGAAAGGCTTTAGAGAAGAGAGGAAAGAAAGTAAAGTACCCTTGGAAGAGGGCCCAAGTGGGCACTTGAGAGCTCAAGTGCCACTGTTTGACCTTTTGACTTTGGGTTTTATTGTGTTGGATGTACTACGGGTTCTTAGCGTTAACATCTCCCGAGTCTTCACATTGGGGTGGTTGTCTGCACACGGCAGTGAATCCTGACAGTTTCGGAGGGGCTGCATGTGCTAGTGTTTACTGGAGTTGTATGCTTCTTCCTTGAGGCGTTCTTCCTTTGACAGCCACTGTCCCTTTGAAGGTCATTTATACCAGTGCCCCAGCCACCATTTTGGCCTCTCAGTGCGCATGCTTGAGCCCACTAACCAAGCTCCTGACATACTAATAGGATTGGGAAGCTGCTGACAACAGTTTCAGGTGTTCTGTTTAGAGGGAGGCTACCTTTTCCTGGCGCTCCTTTAGGACCAACTATTATTTTAAAGAGGCAGTGAAACACCTGCCTGGACAGTTCACCTGATGATGGTCACCCTACAATCCTGGTGGGCAGGAGCCCTCTCCTCCTCTGCTCATGTCTGACTAGCTACCTCACAATAAACTTCGTAAAAATTTATGGTGGATTAAAATGTTAACGATTTGGAATGGTAATTAATATAATATTGTTCATTAACATTAATATTAATAATTAGTACTAAGATTCCACAATCAGGTACTTAAAATAATGAAAATTAACAATGGTATCCTATTATTAGTACCATTGAGAATTATTAAAATCGAACATTGATGTGTAATAACTATATTATTACTCGGAATACCATAGGCAGTGTACACCGACTTGTGGGCCCCAAGCCGCCACCACATCACGGCCCCCAAGACTGGGGGCCCCCAATCGCCGGGGGACGGGGTGCCCGCCCCCCGCGATCCGGGGCCCCCAGCCGCCGCCACGCCACGCCCCCCCGGCGGCTGGCGGACCCCCATCGCCGGGGGGCGGGGGACCCGCCCCCCCGCGATCCGGGGCGCCAGCCGCCGCCACGCCACCCCCCCCGGCGGCTGGCGGACCCCCATCGCCGGGGGGCGGGGGACCCGCCCCCCCGATCCGGGGCCGCCAGCCGCCGCCACGCCACGCCCCCCCGGCGGCTGGCGGACCCCCATCGCCGGGGGGCGGGGGACCCGCCCCCCCGCGATCCGGGGCGCCAGCCGCCGCCACGCCACGCCCCCCCGGCGGCTGGCGGACCCCCATCGCCGGGGGGCGGGGGACCCGCCCCCCCGCGATCCGGGGCCGCCAGCCGCCGCCACGCCACGCCCCCCCGGCGGCTGGCGGACCCCCATCGCCGGGGGGCGGGGGACCCGCCCCCCCGCGATCCGGGGCCGCCAGCCGCCGCCACGCCACGCCCCCCCGGCGGCTGGCGGACCCCCATCGCCGGGGGGCGGGGGACCCGCCCCCCCGCGATCCGGGGCCGCCAGCCGCCGCCACGCCACGCCCCCCCGGCGGCTGGCGGACCCCCATCGCCGGGGGGGGGGGACCCGCCCCCCCGCGATCCGGGGCCGCCAGCCGCCGCCACGCCACGCCCCCCCGGCGGCTGGCGGACCCCCATCGCCGGGGGGCGGGGGACCCGCCCCCCCGCGATCCGGGGCCGCCAGCCGCCGCCACGCCACGCCCCCCCGGCGGCTGGCGGACCCCCATCGCCGGGGGGCGGGGGACCCGCCCCCCCGCGATCCGGGGCCGCAGCCGCCGCCACGCCACGCCCCCCCGGCGGCTGGCGGACCCCCATCGCCGGGGGGCGGGGGACCCGCCCCCCCGCGATCCGGGGCCGCCAGCCGCCGCCACGCCACGCCCCCCCGGCGGCTGGCGGACCCCCATCGCCGGGGGGCGGGGGACCCGCCCCCCCGCGATCCGGGGCCGCCAGCCGCCGCCACGCCACGCCCCCCCGGCGGCTGGCGGACCCCCATCGCCGGGGGGCGGGGGACCCGCCCCCCCGCGATCCGGGGCCGCCAGCCGCGCCGCCACGCCACGCCCCCCGGCGGCTGGCGGACCCCCATCGCCGGGGGGCGGGGGACCCGCCCCCCCGCGATCCGGGGCCGCCAGCCGCCGCCACGCCACGCCCCCCCGGCGGCTGGCGGACCCCCATCGCCGGGGGGCGGGGACCCGCCCCCCCGAGCGATCCGGGGCCGCCAGCCGCCGCCACGCCACGCCCCCCCGGCGGCTGGCGGACCCCCATCGCCGGGGGGCGGGGGACCCGCCCCCCCGCGATCCGGGGCCGCCAGCCGCCGCCACGCCACGCCCCCCCGGCGGCTGGCGGACCCCCATCGCCGGGGGGCGGGGGACCCGCCCCCCCGCGATCCGGGGCCGCCAGCCGCCGCCACGCCACGCCCCCCCGGCGGCTGGCGGACCCCCATCGCCGGGGGGCGGGGGACCCGCCCCCCCGCGATCCGGGGCCGCCAGCCGCCGCCACGCCACGCCCCCCCGGCGGCTGGCGGACCCCCATCGCCGGGGGGCGGGGGACCCGCCCCCCCGCGATCCGGGGCCGCCAGCCGCCGCCACGCCACGCCCCCCCGGCGGCTGGCGGACCCCCATCGCCGGGGGGCGGGGGACCCGCCCCCCGCGATCCGGGGCCGCCAGCCGCCGCCACGCCACGCCCCCCCGGCGGCTGGCGGACCCCCATCGCCGGGGGGCGGGGGACCCGCCCCCCCGCGATCCGGGGCCGCCAGCCGCCGCCACGCCACGCCCCCCGGCGGCTGGCGGACCCCCATCGCCGGGGGGCGGGGGACCCGCCCCCCGCGATCCGGGGCCGCCAGCCGCCGCCACGCCACGCCCCCCCGGCGGCTGGCGGACCCCCATCGCCGGGGGGCGGGGGACCCCCCCCCCCGCGATCCGGGGCCGCCAGCCGCCGCCACGCCACGCCCCCCCGGCGGCTGGCGGACCCCCATCGCCGGGGGGCGGGACCCGCCCCCCCGCGATCCGGGGCCGCCAGCCGCCGCCACGCCACGTCTATATGGGGAATCATATCGCATTCTTCCTACTGAAGATTAATTATATTATCCCAGGTGTGTGTCTATTCCCAGCAATATTGGCTGTCTATATTCCCTCCTTGGACGGAAATTTGAAGCAATATCATTGGGTGAGTGAACATCTTTTGTGATGTTTTAAGTAGTAACATCCTCCCCCTGGTGGATATCAGCAACAATCAATTAATACTTAATATTAATAAATATTAAATATTAATACTAATAATCGATATTAATGATCACAATAAACTTCGTAAAAATTTATGGTGGATTAAAATGTTAACGATTTGCAATGGTAATTAATATTAATATCACCATGAATATTCAAATAATGATATACGCCATGAATGTTACTTAAATCAATACAAAGTGATGCGGGTAAGAAAATTCTGATGAGTATTAGGGACTAATAATATTGTTCATTAACATTAATATTAATAATTAATAGTAAGATTGCATAATCAGGTACTTAAAATAAAACTAACAATGGTATCCAATTATTAGTACCATTGAGAATTATTAAAATCGATCATTGATGTGTAATAACTATATTATTACTCGGAATACCTGTACACCTATTTGTGGGCCCCAACAGGCCACCAAATCACGGTCCCCACGACTGGAGGCCTCCAACCCGGGGCGGGGGCGGGGAGCCCGCACCCCGCCATCCGGGCCGCCCAGCCACCCCCACGCCCGCCCCCTTGACGGCTGGCGGACCCCCATCGCCGGGGGCGGGGGACCCGCCCCACCGCGATCCGGGGCGGCCAGCCGCCGCCACGCCACGCCCCCCCGGCGGCTGGCGGACCCCCATCGCCGGGGGGCGGGGGACCCGCCCCCCCGCGATACGGGGCCGCCAGCCGCCGCCACGCCACGCCCCCCCGGCGGCTGGCGGACCCCCATCGCCGGGGGGCGGGGGACCCGCCCCCCCGCGATCCGGGGCCGCCAGCCGCCGCCACGCCACGCCCCCCCGGCGGCTGGCGGACCCCCATCGCCGGGGGGCGGGGGACCCGCCCCCCCGCGATCCGGGGCCGCCAGCCGCCGCCACGCCACGCCCCCCGGCGGCTGGCGGACCCCCATCGCCGGGGGGCGGGGGACCCGCCCCCCGCGATCCGGGGCCGCCAGCCGCCGCCACGCCACGCCCCCCCGGCGGCTGGCGGACCCCCATCGCCGGGGGGCGGGGGACCCGCCCCCCCGCGATCCGGGGCCGCCAGCCGCCGCCACGCCACGCCCCCCGGCGGCTGGCGGACCCCCATCGCCGGGGGGCGGGGGACCCGCCCCCCGCGATCCGGGGCCGCCAGCCGCCGCCACGCCACGCCCCCCCGGCGGCTGGCGGACCCCCATCGCCGGGGGGCGGGGGACCCGCCCCCCGCGATCCGGGGCCGCCAGCCGCCGCCACGCCACGCCCCCCCGGCGGCTGGCGGACCCCCATCGCCGGGGGGCGGGGGACCCGCCCCCCCGCGATCCGGGGCCGCCAGCCGCCGCCACGCCACGCCCCCCCGGCTGGCGGACCCCCATCGCCGGGGGGCGGGGGACCCGCCCCCCCGCGATCCGGGGCCGCCAGCCGCCGCCACGCCACGCCCCCCCGGCGGCTGGCGGACCCCCATCGCCGGGGGGCGGGGGACCCGCCCCCCGCGATCCGGGGCCGCCAGCCGCCGCCACGCCACGTCTATATGGGGAATCATATCGCATTCTTCCTACTGAAGATTAATTATATTATCCCAGGTGTGTGTCTATTCCCAGCAATATTGGCTGTCTATATTCCCTCCTTGGACGGAAATTTGAAGCAATATCATTGGGTGAGTGAACATCTTTTGTGATGTTTTAAGTAGTAACATCCTCCCCCTGGTGGATATCAGCAACAATCAATTAATACTTAATATTAATAAATATATTAAATATTAATACTAATAATCGATATTAATGATCACAATAAACTTCGTAAAAATTTATGGTGGATTAAAATGTTAACGATTTGCAATGGTAATTAATATTAATATCACCATGAATATTCAAATAATGATATACGCCATGAATGTTACTTAAATCAATACAAAGTGATGCGGGTAAGAAAATTCTGATGAGTATTAGGGACTAATAATATTGTTCATTAACATTAATATTAATAATTAATAGTAAGATTGCATAATCAGGTACTTAAAATAATGAAAACTAACAATGGTATCCAATTATTAGTACCATTGAGAATTATTAAAATCGATCATTGATGTGTAATAACTATATTATTACTCGGAATACCTGTACACCTATTGTGGGCCCCAACAGGCCACCAAATCACGGTCCCCACGACTGGAGGCCTCCAACCCGGGGGGGGGCGGGGAGCCCGCACCCCGCCATCCGGGCCGCCCAGCCACCCCCACGCCACGCCCCCGCCGCTTGACGGCTGGCGGACCCCCATCGCCGGGGGCGGGGGACCCGCCCCCCCGCGATCCGGGGCGGCCAGCCGCCGCCACGCCACGCCCCGCCGGCGGCTGGCGGACCCCCATCGCCGGGGGGCGGGGGACCCGCCCCCCCGCGATCCGGGGCCGCCAGCCGCCGCCACGCCACGCCCCCCCGGCGGCTGGCGGACCCCCATCGCCGGGGGGCGGGGGACCCCGCCCCCCGCGATCCGGGGCCGCCAGCCGCCGCCACGCCACGCCCCCCGGCGGCTGGCGGACCCCCATCGCCGGGGGGCGGGGACCCGCCCCCCGCGATCCGGGGCCGCCAGCCGCCGCCACGCCACGCCCCCCCGGCGGCTGGCGGACCCCCATCGCCGGGGGGCGGGGGACCCGCCCCCCGCGATCCGGGGCCGCCAGCCGCCGCCACGCCACGCCCCCCCGGCGGCTGGCGGACCCCCATCGCCGGGGGGGGGGACCCGCCCCCCCGCGATCCGGGGCCGCCAGCCGCCGCCGCCACGCCCCCCCGGCGGCTGGCGGACCCCATCGCCGGGGGGCGGGGGACCCGCCCCCCCGCGATCCGGGGCCGCCAGCCGCCGCCACGCCACGCCCCCCCGGCGGCTGGCGGACCCCCATCGCCGGGGGGCGGGGGACCCGCCCCCCCGCGATCCGGGGCCGCCAGCCGCCGCCACGCCACGCCCCCCCGGCGGCTGGCGGACCCCCATCGCCGGGGGGCGGGGGACCCGCCCCCCCGCGATCCGGGGCCGCCAGCCGCCGCCACGCCACGCCCCCCCGGCGGCTGGCGGACCCCCATCGCCGGGGGGCGGGGGACCCGCCCCCCCGCGATCCGGGGCCGCCAGCCGCCGCCACGCCACGCCCCCCCGGCGGCTGGCGGACCCCCATCGCCGGGGGGCGGGGGACCCGCCCCCCCGCGATCCGGGGCCGCCAGCCGCCGCCACGCCACGCCCCCCCGGCGGCTGGCGGACCCCCATCGCCGGGGGGCGGGGGACCCGCCCCCCCGCGATCCGGGGCCGCCAGCCGCCGCCACGCCACGCCCCCCGGCGGCTGGCGGACCCCCTCGCCGGGGGGCGGGGGACCCGCCCCCCCGCGATCCGGGGCCGCCAGCCGCCGCCACGCCACGTCTATATGGGGAATCATATCGCATTCTTCCTACTGAAGATTAATTATATTATCCCAGGTGTGTGTCTATTCCCAGCAATATTGGCTGTCTATATTCCCTCCTTGGACGGAAATTTGAAGCAATATCATTGGGTGAGTGAACATCTTTTGTGATGTTTTAAGTAGTAACATCCTCCCCCTGGTGGATATCAGCAACAATCAATTAATACTTAATATTAATAAATATATTAAATATTAATACTAATAATCGATATTAATGATCACAATAAACTTCGTAAAAATTTATGGTGGATTAAAATGTTAACGATTTGCAATGGTAATTAATATTAATATCACCATGAATATTCAAATAATGATATACGCCATGAATGTTACTTAAATCAATACAAGTGATGCGGGTAGAAAATTCTGATGAGTATAGGGACTAATAATATTGTTCATTAACATTAATATTAATAATTAATAGTAAGATTGCATAATCAGGTACTTAAAATAATGAAAACTAACAATGGTATCCAATTATTAGTACCATTGAGAATTATTAAAATCGATCATTGATGTGTAATAACTATATTATTACTCGGAATACCTGTACACCTATTGTGGGCCCCAACAGGCCACCAAATCACGGTCCCCACGACTGGAGGCCTCCAACCCGGGGCGGGGGGGGGAGCCCGCCCCCCGCATCCGGGCCGCCCAGCCACCCCCACGCCACGCCCCCGGCGGCTGGCGGACCCCCATCGCCGGGGCGGGGGACCCGCCCCCCGCGATCCGGGGCCAGCCCCGCCGCCACGCCACGCCCCGCCGGCGGCTGGCGGACCCCCATCGCCGGGGGCGGGGACCCGCCCCCCCCGATCCGGGGCCGCCAGCCGCCGCCACGCCACGCCCCCCCGGCGGCTGGCGGACCCCCATCGCCGGGGGCGGGGGACCCGCCCCCCCGCGATCCGGGGCCGCCAGCCGCCGCCACGCCACGCCCCCCCGGCGGCTGGCGGACCCCCATCGCCGGGGGGCGGGGGACCCGCCCCCCGCGATCCGGGGCCGCCAGCCGCCGCCACGCCACGCCCCCCCGGCGGCTGGCGGACCCCCATCGCCGGGGGCGGGGGACCCGCCCCCCCGCGATCCGGGGCCGCCAGCCGCCGCCACGCCACGTCTATATGGGGAATCATATCGCATTCTTCCTACTGAAGATTAATTATATTATCCCAGGTGTGTGTCTATTCCCAGCAATATTGCCTGTCTATATTCCCTTCTTGGACGGAAATTTGAAGCAATATCATTGGGTGAGGGAACATCTTTTGTGATGTTTTAAGTAGTAACATCCTCCCCCTGGTGGATATCAGCAAAAATCAATTAATAATTAATAATAATAAATATATTAAATATTAATACTAATAATCGATATTAATGATCACAATAAACTTCGTAAAAATTTATGGTGGATTAAAATGTTAACGATTTGCAATGGTAATTAATATTAATATCACCATGAATATTCAAATAATGATATACGCCATGAATGTTACTTAAATCAATACAAAGTGATGCGGGTAAGAAAATTCTGATGAGTATTAGGGACTAATAATATTGTTCATTAACATTAATATTAATAATTAATAGTAAGATTGCATAATCAGGTACTTAAAATAATGAAAACTAACAATGGTATCCAATTATTAGTACCATTGAGAATTATTAAAATCGATCATTGATGTGTAATAACTATATTATTACTCGGAATACCTGTACACCTATTTGTGGGCCCCAACAGGCCACCAAATCACGGTCCCCACGACTGGAGGCCTCCAACCCGGGGCGGGGGCGGGGAGCCCGCACCCCGCCATCCGGGCCGCCCAGCCACCCCCACGCCACGCCCCCTTGACGGCTGGCGGACCCCCATCGCCGGAGGCGGGGGACCCGCCCCACCGCGATCCGGGGCGGCCAGCCGCCGCCACGCCACGCCCCGCCGGCGGCTGGCGGACCCCCATCGCCGGGGGGCGGGGACCCGCCCCCCCGCGATCCGGGGCCGCCAGCCGCCGCCACGCCACGCCCCCGGCGGCTGGCGGACCCCCATCGCCGGGGGGCGGGGGACCCGCCCCCCCGCGATCCGGGGCCGCCAGCCGCCGCCACGCCACCCCCCCCGCGCGGCGGCTGGCGGACCCCCATCGCCGGGGGCGGGGGACCCGCCCCCCCGCGATCCGGGGCCCCCAGCCGCCGCCACGCCACGCCCCCCTGCGGCTGGCGGACCACCATCGCCGGGACACGGGGGACCCGCCCCCCGTTATCCGGGGCCCCCAGCCGTAGCCACGCCACGCCACGCCCCGCGGCGGCTGGCGCACCCCCATCGCCGGGGGGTGGGGGACCCGCCCCACCGCGATCCCCGGCCCCCAGCCGCTGCCACGCCACGCCCCCCC
>NW_022142812.1:0-27582 GCF_007565055.1 Rhinopithecus roxellana | reverse complement strand
TAAGATTGCATAATCAGGTACTTAAAATAATGAAAACTAACAATGGTATCCAATTATTAGTACCATTGAGAATTATTAAAATCGATCATCATTGTGTAATAACTATATTATTACTCGGAATACCTGTACACCTACTTGTGGGCCCCAAGAGGCTGCCAAATCACGGTCCCCACGACTGCAGGCCTCCATCCCCGGGGGGGGGCGGGGGACCCGCCCCCCCGCGATCCGGGGCCGCCAGCCGCCGCCCGCCACCCCCGGCGGCTGGCGGACCCCCATCGCCGGGGGGCGGGGGACCCGCCCCCCGCGATCCGGGGCCGCCAGCCGCCGCCACGCCACGCCCCCCGGCGGCTGGCGGACCCCCATCGCCGGGGGGGGGGACCCGCCCCCCCGCGATCCGGGGCCGCCAGCCGCCGCCACGCCACCCCCCCGGCGGCTGGCGGACCCCCATCGCCGGGGGGCGGGGGACCCGCCCCCCCGCGATCCGGGGCCGCCAGCCGCCGCCACGCCACGCCCCCCCGGCGGCTGGCGGACCCCCATCGCCGGGGGGCGGGGGACCCGCCCCCCCGCGATCCGGGGCCGCCAGCCGCCGCCACGCCACGCCCCCCCGGCGGCTGGCGGACCCCCATCGCCGGGGGGCGGGGGACCCGCCCCCCCGCGATCCGGGGCCGCCGCCGCCGCACGCCACGCCCCCCCGGCGGCTGGCGGACCCCCATCGCCGGGGGCGGGGGACCCGCCCCCCCGCGATCCGGGGCCGCCAGCCGCCGCCACGCCACGCCCCCCCGGCGGCTGGCGGACCCCCATCGCCGGGGGGCGGGGGCCCGCCCCCCCGCGATCCGGGGCCGCCAGCCGCCGCCACGCCACGCCCCCCCGGCGGCTGGCGGACCCCCATCGCCGGGGGGCGGGGGACCGCCCCCCGCGATCCGGGGCCGCCAGCCGCCGCCACGCCACGCCCCCGGCGGCTGGCGGACCCCCATCGCCGGGGGGCGGGGGACCCGCCCCCCCGCGATCCGGGGCCGCCAGCCGCCGCCACGCCACGCCCCCCCGGCGGCTGGCGGACCCCCATCGCCGGGGGGCGGGGGACCCGCCCCCCGCGATCCGGGGCCGCCAGCCGCCGCCACGCCACGCCCCCCCGGCGGCTGGCGGACCCCCATCGCCGGGGGGCGGGGGACCCGCCCCCCCGCGATCGGGGCCGCCAGCCGCCGCCACGCCACGTCTATATGGGGAATAATATCGCATTCTTCCTACTGAAGATTAATATATTATCCCAGGTGTGTGTCTATTCCCAGCAATATTGGCTGTCTATATTCCCTCCTTGGACCGAAATTTGAAGCAATATCATTGGGTGAGTGAACATCTTTTGTGATGTTTAAGTAGTAACATCCCCCCCTGGTGGATATCAGCAACAATCAATTATAATAATAAATAAATATATTAAATATTAATACTAAATCGAAATGATCACAAAACTTCATAAAAATTTATGGTGGATTAAAATGTTAACGATTTGAAATGGTAATTAATATTAATATCACAATGAATATTCAAATAATGATATACGCCATGAATGTTACTTAAATCAATACAAAGTGATGCGGGTAAGAAAATTATGATGAGTAATAGGGACTAATAATATTGTTCATTAACATTAATATTAATAATTAATAGTAAGATTGCATAATCAGGTACTTAAAATAATGAAAACTAACAATGGTATCCAATTATTAGTACCATTGAGAATTATTAAAATCGATCATTGATGTGTAATAACTATATTATTACTCGGAATACCTGTACACCTACTTGTGGGCCCCAAGAGGCTGCCAAATCACGGTCCCCACGACTGCAGGCCTCCATCCCGGGGGGGGCGGGGGACCCGCCCCCGCGATCCGGGTCGCCAGCCGGCCACGCCACGCCCCCCCGGCGGCGGACCCATCGGGGGGGCGGGGACCCGCCCCCCGCGATCCGGGGCCGCCAGCCGCCGCCACGCCACCCCCCGCCGGCGGCTGGCGGACCCCATCGCCGGGGGGCGGGGGACCCGCCCCCCCGCGATCCGGGGCCGCCAGCCGCCGCCACGCCACGCCCCCCGGCGGCTGGCGGACCCCATCGCCGGGGGGCGGGGGACCCCCCCCCCGCGATCCGGGGCCGCCAGCCGCCGCCACGCCACGCCCCCCCGGCGGCTGGCGGACCCCCATCGCCGGGGGGCGGGGGACCCGCCCCCCCGCGATCCGGGGCCGCCAGCCGCCGCCACGCCACGCCCCCCCGGCGGCTGGCGGACCCCCATCGCCGGGGGGCGGGGGACCCGCCCCCCGCGATCCGGGGCCGCCAGCCGCCGCCACGCCACGCCCCCCCGGCGGCTGGCGGACCCCATCGCCGGGGGGCGGGGGACCCGCCCCCCGCGATCCGGGGCCGCCAGCCGCCGCCACGCCACGCCCCCCGGCGGCTGGCGGACCCCCATCGCCGGGGGGCGGGGACCCCCCCCCCGCGATCCGGGGCCGCCAGCCGCCGCCACGCCACGCCCCCCCGGCGGCTGGCGGACCCCATCGCCGGGGGGCGGGGGACCCGCCCCCCCGCGATCCGGGGCCGCCAGCCGCCGCCACGCCACCCCCCCCGGCGGCTGGCGGACCCCCATCGCCGGGGGGCGGGGGACCCGCCCCCCCGCGATCCGGGGCCGCCAGCCGCCACCACGCCACGCCCCCCGGCGGCTGGCGGACCCCATCGCCGGGGGGCGGGGGACCCGCCCCCCGCGATCCGGGCCGCCAGCCGCCGCCACGCCACGCCCCCCGCGGCGGCGGACCCCCATCGCCGGGGGGCGGGGGACCCGCCCCCCGCGATCCGGGGCCGCCAGCCGCCGCCACGCCACGCCCCCCGGCGGCTGGCGGACCCCCATCGCCGGGGGGCGGGGGACCCGCCCCCCGCGATCCGGGGCCGCCAGCCGCCGCCACGCCACGCCCCCCCGGCGGCTGGCGGACCCCCATCGCCGGGGGGCGGGGGACCCGCCCCCCCGCGATCCGGGGCCGCCAGCCGCCGCCACGCCACGCCCCGGCGGCTGGCGGACCCCATCGCCGGGGGCGGGGGACCCGCCCCCCCGCGATCCGGGGCCGCCAGCCGCCGCCACGCCACGTCTATATGGGGAATAATATCGCATTCTTCCTACTGAAGATTAAATATATTATCCCAGGTGTGTGTCTATTCCCAGCAATATTGGCTGTCTATATTCCCTCATTGGACCGAAATTTGAAGCAATATCATTGGGGTGAGTGAACATCTTTTGTGATGTTTTAAGTAGTAACATCCTCCCCCTGGTGGATATCAGCAACAATCAATTAATAATTAATATTAATAAATATATTAAATATTAATACTAATAATCGATATTAATGATCACAATAAACTTCATAAAAATTTATGGTGGATTAAAATGTTAACGATTTGAAATGGTAATTAATATTAGTATCAATGAATATTCAAATAATGATATACGCCATGAATGTTACTTAAATCAATACAAAGTGATGCGGGTAAGAAAATTATGATGAGTAATAGGGACTAATAATATTGTTCATTAACATTAATATTAATAATTAATAGTAAGATTGCATAATCAGGTACTTAAAATAATGAAAACTAACAATGGTATCCAATTATTAGTACCATTGAGAATTATTAAAATCGATCATTGATGTGTAATAAATATTATTACTCGGAATACCTGTACACCTACTTGTGGGCCCCAAGAGGCTGCCAAATCACGGTCCCACGACTGCAGGACTCCACCCGGGGGGGGGGGGGGGACCCGCCCCCCCGCGATCCGGGGCCGCCAGCCGCCGCCACGCCACGCCCCCCCGGCGGCTGGCGGACCCCCATCGGGGGGCGGGGGACCCGCCCCCCGCGATCCGGGGCCGCCAGCCGCCGCCACGCCACGCCCCCCGGCGGCTGGCGGACCCCCATCGCCGGGGGGCGGGGGACCCGCCGCCCCGCGATCCGGGCCGCCAGCCGCCGCCACGCCATGCCCCCCCGGCGGCTGGCGGACCCCCATCGCCGGGGGGCTGGGGACCCGCCCCCCCGCGATCCGGGGCCGCCAGCCGCCGCCACGCCACGTCTATATGGGGAATAATATCGCATTCTTCCTACTGAAGATTAAAATTTATCCCAGGTGTGTGTCTATTCCCAGCAATATTGGCTGTCTATATTCCCTCCTTGGACCGAAATTTGAAGCAATATCATTGGGTGAGTGAACATCTTTTTGTGATGTTTTAAGTAGTAACATCCTCCCCCTGGTGGATATCAGCAACAAATCAATTAAATTAATATTATAAATATATTAAATATTAATACTAATAATCGTATTAATGATCACAATAAACTTTAAAAATTTATGGTGGATTAAAATGTTAACGATTTGAAATGGTAATTAATATTAATATCACAATGAATATTCAAATAATGATATACGCCATGAATGTTACTTAAATCAATACAAGGTGGGGTAAGAAAATTATGATGAGTAATAGGGACTAATAATATTGTTCATTAACATTAATATTAATAATTAATAGTAAGATTGCATAATCAGGTACTTAAAATAATGAAAAAACAATGTATCCAATTATTAGTACCATTGAGAATTATTAAAATCGATCATTGATGTGTAATAACTATATTATTACTCGGAATACCTGTACACCTACTTGTGGGCCCCAAGAGGCTGCCAAATCACGGTCCCCACGACTGCAGGCCTCCATCCCCGGGGGGGGGCGGGGGACCCGCCCCCCCGCGATCCGGGGCCGCCAGCCGCCGCCAGGCCACCCCCGCCGGCGGCTGGCGGACCCCCATCGCCGGGGGGCGGGGGACCCGCCCCCCCGCGATCCGGGGCCGCCAGCCGCCGCCACGCCACGCCCCCCCGGCGGCTGGCGGACCCCCATCGCCGGGGGGCGGGGGACCCGCCCCCCCGCGATCAGGGGCCGCCAGCCGCCGCCACGCCCCCCGCCGGCGGCTGGCGGAACCCCATCGCCGGGGGGCGGGGGACCCGCCCCCCGCGATCCGGGGCCGCCAGCCGCCGCCACGCCACCCCCGCCGGCGGCTGGCGGACCCCATCGCCGGGGGGCGGGGGACCCGCCCCCCCGCGATCCGGGGCCGCCAGCCGCCGCCACGCCACGCCCCCCGGCGGCTGGCGGACCCCCATCGCCGGGGGGCGGGGGACCCGCCCCCCCGCGATCCGGGGCCGCCAGCCGCCGCCACGCCACGCCCCCCCGGCGGCTGGCGGACCCCCATCGCCGGGGGGCGGGGACCCGCCCCCCGCGATCCGGGGCCGCCAGCCGCCGCCACGCCACGCCCCCCCGGCGGCTGGCGGACCCCCATCGCCGGGGGGCGGGGGACCCGCCCCCCCGCGATCCGGGGCCGCCAGCCGCCGCCACGCCACGCCCCCCGGCGGCTGGCGGACCCCCATCGCCGGGGGGCGGGGGACCCGCCCCCCGCGATCCGGGGCCGCCAGCCGCCGCCACGCCACGCCCCCCCGGCGGCTGGCGGACCCCCATCGCCGGGGGGCGGGGACCCGCCCCCCGCGATCCGGGGCCGCCAGCCGCCGCCACGCCACGCCCCCCCGGCGGCTGGCGGACCCCCATCGCCGGGGGGCGGGGGACCCGCCCCCCCGCGATCCGGGGCCGCCAGCCGCCGCCACGCCACGTCTATATGGGGAATAATATCGCATTCTTCCTACTGAAGATTAAATATATTATCCCAGGTGTGTGTCTATTCCCAGCAATATTGGCTGTCTATATTCCCTCCTTGGACCGAAATTTGAAGCAATATCATTGGGTGAGTGAACATCTTTTGTGATGTTTTAAGTAGTAACATCCTCCCCCTGGTGGATATCAGCAACAATCAATTAATAATTAATATTAATAAATATATTAAATATTAATACTAATAATCGATATTAATGATCACAATAAACTTCATAAAAATTTATGGTGGATTAAAATGTTAACGATTTGAAATGGTAATTAATATTAATATCACAATGAATATTCAAATAATGATATACGCCATGAATGTTACTTAAATCAATACAAAGTGATGCGGGTAAGAAAATTATGATGAGTAATAGGGACTAATAATATTGTTCATTAACATTAATATTAATAATTAATAGTAAGATTGCATAATCAGGTACTTAAAATAATGAAAACTAACAATGGTATCCAATTATTAGTACCATTGAGAATTATTAAAATCGATCATTGATGTGTAATAACTATATTATTACTCGGAATACCTGTACACCTACTTGTGGGCCCCAAGAGGCTGCCAAATCACGGTCCCCACGACTGCAGGCCTCCATCCCCGGGGGGGGCGGGGGACCGCCCCCCCGCGATCCGGGCCGCCAGCCGCCGCCACGCCACGCCCCCCCGGCGGCTGGCGGACCCCCATCGCCGGGGGGCGGGGGACCCGCCCCCCCGCGATCCGGGGCCGCCAGCCGCCGCCACGCACGCCCCCCGGCGGCTGGCGGACCCCCATCGCCGCGGGGGGGGACCCGCCCCCCCGCGATCCGGGGCCGCCAGCCGCCGCCACGCCACGCCCCCCCGGCGGCTGGCGGACCCCCATCGCCGGGGGGCGGGGGACCCGCCCCCCCGCGATCCGGGGCCGCCAGCCGCCGCCACGCCACGCCCCCCCGGCGGCTGGCGGACCCCCATCGCCGGGGGGCGGGGGACCCGCCCCCCGCGATCCGGGGCCGCCAGCCGCCGCCACGCCACGTCTATATGGGGAATAATATCGCATTCTTCTACTGAAGATTAAATATATTATCCCAGGTGTGTGTCTATTCCCAGCAATATTGGCTGTCTATATTCCCTCCTTGGACCGAAATTTGAAGCAATATCATTGGGTGAGTGAACATCTTTTGTGATGTTTTAAGTAGTAACATCCTCCCTCTGGTGGATATCAGCAACAATCAATTAATAATTAATATTAATAAATATATTAAATATTAATACTAATAATCGATATTAATGATCACATAAACTTCATAAAAATTTATGGTGGATTAAAATGTTAACGATTTGAAATGGTAATTAATATTAATATCACAATGAATATTCAAATAATGATATACGCCATGAATGTTACTTAAATCAATACAAAGTGATGCGGGTAAGAAAATTATGATGAGTAATAGGGACTATAATATTGTTCATTAACATTAATATTAATTTAATAGTAAGATTGCATAATCAGGTACTTAAAATAATGAAAACTAACAATGGTATCCAATTATTAGTACCATTGAGAATTATTAAAATCGCATTGATGTGTAATAACTATATTTACTCGGAATACCTGTACACCTACTTGTGGGCCCCAAGAGGCTGCCAAATCACGGTCCCCAAGACTGCAGGCCTCCATCCCCGGGGGGGGGCGGGGGACCCGCCCCCCCGCGATCCGGGGCCGCCAGCCGCCGCCACGCCACCCCCCCCGGCCGCTGGCGGACCCCCATCGCCGGGGGCGGGGGACCCGCCCCCCCGCGATCCGGGGCCGCCAGCCGCCGCCACGCCACGTCTATATGGGGAATAATATCGCATTCTTCCTACTGAAGATTAAATATATTATCCCAGGTGTGTGTCTATTCCCAGCAATATTGGCTGTCTATTCCCTCCTTGGACCGAAATTTGAAGCAATATCATTGGGTGAGTGAACATCTTTTGTGATGTTTTAAGTAGTAACATCCTCCCCCTGGTGGATATCAGCAACAATCAATTAATAATTAATATTAATAAATATATTAAATATTAATACTAATCGATATTAATGATCACAATAAACTTCATAAAAATTTATGGTGTATTAAAATGTTTACGATTTGAAATGGTAATTAATATTAATATCACAATGAATATTCAAATAATGATATACGCCATGAATGTTACTTAAATCAATACAAAGTGATGCGGGTAAGAAAATTATGATGAGTAATAGGGACTAATAATATTGTTCATTAACATTAATATTAATAATTAATAGTAAGATTGCATAATCAGGTACTTAAAATAATGAAAACTAACAATGGTATCCAATTATTAGTACCATTGAGAATTATTAAAATCGATCATTGATGTGTAATAACTATATTATTACTCGGAATACCTGTACACCTACTTGTGGGCCCCAAGAGGCTGCCAAATCACGGTCCCCACGACTGCAGGCCTCCATCCCCGGGGGGGGCGGGGGACCCGCCCCCCCGCGATCCGGGGCCGCCAGCCGCCGCCAGGCCACCCCCGCCGGCGGCTGGCGGACCCCCATCGCCGGGGGGCGGGGGACCCGCCCCCCCGCGATCCGGGGCCGCCAGCCGCCGCCACGCCACGCCCCCCGGCGGCTGGCGGACCCCCATCGCCGGGGGCGGGGGACCGCCCCCCGCGATCCGGGGCCGCCAGCCGCCGCCACGCCACGTCTATATGGGGTAATATTCGCATTCTTCCTACTGAAGATTAAATATATTATCCCAGGTGTGTGTCTATTCCCAGCAATATTGGCTGTCTATATTCCCTCATTGGACCGAAATTTGAAGCAATATCATTGGGTGAGTGAACATCTTTTGTGATGTTTTAAGTAGTAACATCCTCCCCCTGGTGGATATCAGCAACAATCAATTAATAATTAATATTAATAAATATATTAATATTAATACTAATAATCGATATTAATGATCACAATAAATTCATAAAAATTTATGGTGGATTAAAATGTTAACGATTTGAAATGGTAATTAATATTAGTATCACAATGATATTCAATAATGATATACGCCATGAATGTTACTTAAATCAATACAAAGTGATGCGGGTAAGAAAATTATGATGAGTAATAGGGACTAATAATATTGTTCATTAACATTAATATTAATAATTAATAGTAAGATTGCATAATCAGGTACTTAAAATAATGAAAACTAACAATGGTATCCAATTATTAGTACCATTGAGAATTATTAAAATCGATCATTGATGTGTAATAACTAATTATTACTCGGAATACCTGTACACCTACTTGTGGGCCCCAAGAGCTGCCAAATCACGGTCCCCACGACTGCAGGACTCCATCCCGGGGGGGGGGGGGGACCCGCCCCCCGCGATCCGGGGCCGCCAGCCGCCGCCACGCCACGCCCCCCCGGCGGCTGGCGGACCCCCATCGCCGGGGGGCGGGGGACCCGCCCCCCCGCGATCCGGGGCAGCCAGCCGCCACGCCACGCCCCCCCGGCGGCTGGCGGACCCCCATCGCCGGGGGGCGGGGGACCCGCCGCCCCCGCGATCCGGGGCCGCCAGCCGCCGCCACGCCATGCCCCCCGGCGGCTGGCGGACCCCCATCGCCGGGGGGCTGGGGACCCGCCCCCCCGCGATCCGGGGCCGCCAGCCGCCGCCACGCCACGTCTATATGGGGAATAATATCGCATTCTTCCTACTGAAGATTAAATATATTATCCCAGGTGTGTGTCTATTCCCAGCAATATTGGCTGTCTATATTCCCTCCTTGGACCGAAATTTGAAGCAATATCATTGGGTGAGTGAACATCTTTTGTGATGTTTTAAGTAGTAACATCCTCCCCCTGGTGGATATCAGCAACAATCAATTAATAATTAATATTAATAAATATATTAAAATATTAATACTAATAATCATATTAATGATCACAATAAACTTCATAAAATTTATGGTGGATTAAAATGTTAACGATTTGAAATGGTTAATTAATATTAATATCACAATGAATATTCAAATAATGATATACGCCATGAATGTTACTTAAATCAATACAAAGTGATGCGGGTAAGAAAATTATGATGAGTAATAGGGACTAATAATATTGTTCATTAACATTAATATTAATAATTAATAGTAAGATTGCATAATCAGGTACTTAAAATAATGAAAACTAACAATGGTATCCAATTATTAGTACCATTGAGAATTATTAAAATCGATCATTGATGTGTAATAACTATATTATTACTCGGAATACCTGTACACCTACTTGTGAGGCCCCAAGAGGCTGCCAAATCACGGTCCCCACGACTGCAGGCCTCCATCCACGGGGGGGGGCGGGGGGACCCGCCCCCCCGCGATCCGGGGCCGCCAGCCGCCCGCCAGGCCACCCCCGCCGGCGGCTGGCGGACCACCATCGCCGGGGGGCGGGGGACCCGCCCCCCCGCGATCCGGGGCCGCCAGCCGCCGCCACGCCACGCCCCCCCGGCGGCTGCGGACCCCCATCGCCGGGGGCGGGGACCCGCCCCCCCGCGATCCGGGGCCGCCAGCCGCCGCCACGCCACGCCCCGCCGGCGGCTGGCGGAACCCCCATCGCCGGGGGCGGGGGACCGCCCCCCCCGCGATCCGGGGCCGCCAGCCGCCGCCACGCCACGCCCCCGCCGGCGGCTGGCGGACCCCCATCGCCGGGGGGCGGGGGACCCGCCCCCCCGCGATCCGGGGCCGCCAGCCGCCGCCACGCCACGCCCCCCCGGCGGCTGGCGGACCCCCATAGCCGGGGGCGGGGGACCCGCCCCCCGCGATCCGGGGCCGCCAGCCGCCGCCACGCCACGCCCCCCGGCGGCGGGCGGACCCCCCATCGCCGGGGGGCGGGGGACCCGCCCCCCGCGATCCGGGGCCGGCCAGCCGCCGCCACGCCACGCCCCCCCCGGCGGCTGGCGGACCCCCATCGCCGGGGGGCGGGGGACCCGCCCCCCCCGCGATCCGGGGCCCGCCAGCCGCCGCCACGCCACGCCCCCCCGGCGGCTGGCGGACCCCATCGCCGGGGGCGGGGGACCCGCCCCCCCCCCGCGATCCGGGGCCGCCAGCCGCCGCCACGCCACGCCCCCCGGCGGCTGGCGGACCCCCATCGCCGGGGGGCGGGGCCCGCCCCCCCGCGATCCGGGGCCGCCAGCCGCCGCCACGCCAAGCCCCCCCGGCGGCTGGCGGACCCCATCGCCGAGGGGGCGGGGGACCCGCCCCCCCGCGATCCGGGGCCGCCAGCCGCCGCCACGCCACGTCTATATGGGGAATAATATCGCATTCTTCCTACTGAAGATTAAATATATTATCCCAGGTGTGTGTCTATTCCCAGCAATATTGGCTGTCTATATTCCCTCCTTGGATCGAAATTTGAAGCAATATCATTGGGTGAGTGAACATCTTTTGTGATGTTTTAAGTAGTAACATCCTCCCCCTGGTGGATATCAGCAATAATCAATTAATAATTAATATAATAAATATATTAAATATTAATACTAATAATCGATATTAATGATCACAATAAACTTCATAAAAATTTATGGTGGATTAAAATGTTAACGATTTGAAATGGTAATTAATATTAATATCACAATGAATATTCAAATAATGATATACGCCATGAATGTTACTTAAATCAATACAAAGTGATGCGGGTAAGAAAATTATGATGAGTAATAGGGACTAATAATATTGTTCATTAACATTAATATTAATAATTAATAGTAAGATTGCATAATCAGGTACTTAAAATAATGAAAACTAACAATGGTATCCAATTATTAGTACCATTGAGAATTATTAAATCGATCATTGATGTGTAATAACTATATTATTACTCGGAATACCTGTACTACACTACTTGTGGGCCCAAGAGGCTGCCAAATCACGGACCCCACGACTGCAGGCCTCCATCCCCGGGGGGGGGCGGGGGACCCGCCCCCCCGCGATCCGGGGCCGCAGCCGCCGCCACGCCACCCCCCGCCGGCGGCTGGCGGACCCCCATCGCCGGGGGGCAGGGGACCCGCCCCACCGCGATCGGGGCCGCCAGCCGCGCCACGCCACGCCCCCCCGGCGGCTGGCGGACCCCCATCGCCGGGGGGCGGGGGACCCGCTCCCCGCGATCCGGGGCCGCCAGCCGCCGCCACGCCACGCCCCCCCGGCGGCTGGCGGACCCCCATCGCCGGGGGCGGGGGACCGCCCCCCCGCGATCCGGGGCCGCAAGCCGCCGCCACGCCACGCCCCCCGGCGGCTGGCGGACCCCCATCGCCGGGGGGCGGGGGACCCGCCCCCCCGCGATCCGGGGCCGCCAGCCGCCGCCACGCCACGCCCCCCCGGCGGCTGGCGGACCCCCATCGCCGGGGGGCGGGGACCCGCCCCCCGCGATCCGGGGCCGCCAGCCGCCGCCACGCCACGCCCCCCGGCGGCTGGCGGACCCCCATCGCCGGGGGGCGGGGGACCCGCCCCCCCGCGATCCGGGGCCGCCAGCCGCCGCCACGCCACGCCCCCCCGGCGGCTGGCGGACCCCCATCGCCGGGGGCGGGGGACCCGCCCCCCCGCGATCCGGGGCCGCCAGCCGCCGCCACGCCACGCCCCCCGGCGGCTGGCGGACCCCCATCGCCGGGGGGCGGGGGACCCGCCCCCCGCGATCCGGGGCCGCCAGCCGCCGCCACGCCACGCCCCCCCGGCGGCTGGCGGACCCCCATCGCCGGGGGCGGGGGACCCGCCCCCCCGCGATCCGGGCCGCCAGCCGCCGCCACGCCACGCCCCCCCCGGCGGCTGGCGGACCCCCATCGCCGGGGGGCGGGGGACCAGCCCCCCCGCCATCCGGGCCCGCCAGCCGCCGCCACGCCACGCCCCCCCGGCGGCTGGCGGACCCCCATCGCCGGGGGGCGGGGGACCCGCCCCCCCCGCCATCCGGGCCCGCCAGCCGCCGCCACGCCACGCCCCCCCCGGCGGCAAGCGGACCCCATCGCGGGGGGCGGGGGACCCGCCCCCCGCGATCCGGGCCCGCCAGCCGCCGCCACGCCACGCCCCCCCCGGCGGCTGGCGGACCCCCATCGCCGGGGGGCGGGGGACCCGCCCCCCCGCGATCCGGGCCCGCCAGCCGCCGGCCACGCCACGCCCCCCGGCGGTGGCGGACCCCCATCGCCGGGGGGCGGGGGACCCGCCCCCCCCGCGATCCGGGCCCGCCAGCCGCCGCCACGCCACGCCCCCCCGGCGGCTGGCGGACCCCCATCGCCGGGGGGCGGGGGACCCGCCCCCCCGCGATCCGGGGCCCGCCAGCCGCCGCCACGCCACGCCCCCCCCGGCGGCTGGCGGACCCCCCATCGCCGGGGGGCGGGGGACCCGCCCCCCCCGCGATCCGGGGCCGCCAGCCGCCGCCACGCCACGTCTATATGGGAATAATATCGCATTCTTCCTACTGAAGATTAAATATATTATCCCAGGTGTGTGTCTATTCCCAGCAATATTGGCTGTCTATATTCCCTCCTTGGACCGAAATTTGAAGCAATATCATTGGGTGAGTGAACATCTTTGTGATGTTTTAAGTAGAGTAACATCCTCCCCTGGTGGATATCAGCAACAATCAATTAATAATTAATATTAATAAATATATTAAATATTAATACTAATAATCGATATTAATGATCACAATAAACTTCATAAAAATTTATGGTGGATTAAATGTTAACGATTTTGAAATGGTAATTAATATTAATATCACAATGAATATTCAATTCAATGATACGCCATGAATGTACTTAAATCAATACAAAGTGATGGGGTAAGAAATTATGATGAGTAATAGGGACTAATAACTATTGTTCATTAACATTTAATATTAATAATTAATAGTAGATTGCATAATCAGGTAACTTAACATAATTGAAAAACTAACTACAATGGTCATTCCAAATTATAGTACCATTGAGACTTATTACAAAATCGATCATTGATGTGTAATAACTATCTTATTACTCGGAATACTGTACACCTACTTGTGGGCCCCAAGAGGATGCCAAATCCACGGTCCCCACGACTGCAGGCCCCTATCATCCCGGGGGGGGGCGGGGGACCCCGCCCCCCCGCGATCCGGGCCGCCATGCCGCCGCCACGCCACCCCCGGCCCCCCCCGGCGGCTGGCGGACCCCATCGCCGGGGGGCGGGGACCAGCCCCCCGCGAATCCGGGGACGCCAGCCGCCGCCACGCCACGCGCCCCCCCGGCGGCTGGCGGACCCCCATCGCCGGGGGGCGGGGGACCCGCCCCCCCGCGATCCGGGCCGCCAGCCGCCGCCACGCCACGCCCCCCCCGGCGGCTGGCGGACCCCCATCGCCGGGGGCGGGGGGACCCGCCCCCCCGCGATCCGGGGCCGCCAGCCGCCGCCACGCCACGCCCCCCCGGCGGCTGGCGGCCCCCCATCGCCGGGGGGCGGGGGACCCGCCCCCCCGCGATCCGGGACTCCCAGCCGCAGCCAGGCCACGCCGCCGGGCGGCTGGCGGACTCTCATCGCCGGGGGGCGGGGGACCCGCCCCCCCGCGATCCGGGGCCGCCAGCCGCCGCCACGCCACGCCCCCCCGGCGGCTGGCGGACCCCCATCGCGGGGGCGGGGGACCCGCCCCCCCGCGATCCGGGGCCGCCAGCCGCCGCCACGCCACGCCCACCCCGGCGGCTGGCGGACCCCCATCGCCGGGGGGCGGGGACCCGCCCCCCGCGATCCGGGGCCGCCAGCCGCCGCCCACGCCACGCCCCCCCGCGGCTGGCGGACCCCCATCGCCGGGGGGCGGGGGACCCGCCCCCCCGCGATCCGGGGCCGCCAGCCGCCGCCACGCCACGCCCCCCCCGGCGGCTGGCGGACCCCCCATCGCCGGGGGGCGGGGGACCCGCCCCCCCCGCGATCCGGGGCCGCCAGCCGCCGCCACGCCACGCCCCCCCGGCGGCTGGCGGACCCCCATCGCCGGGGGGCGGGGGACCCGCCCCCCCGCGATCCGGGGCCGCCAGCCGCCGCCACGCCACGCCCCCCCCGGCGGCTGGCGGACCCCCCATCGCAGGGGGGCGGGGGACCCGCCCCCCCGCGATCAGGGGCCGCCAGCCGCCGCCACGCCACGCCCCCCCGGCGGCTGGCGGACCCCCATCGCCGGGGGGCGGGGGACCCGCCCCCCGCGATCCGGGGCCGCCAGCCGCCGCCACGCCACGCCCCCCCCGGCGGCTGGCGGACCCCCATCGCCGGGGGGCGGGGGACCCGCCCCCCCGCGATCCGGGGCCGCCAGCCGCCGCCACGCCACGCCCCCCCGGCGGCTGGCGGACCCCCATCGCCGGGGGCGGGGGACCCGCCCCCCCCGCGATCCGGGGCCGCCAGCCGCCGCCACGCCACGCCCCCCCCGGCGGCTGGCGGACCCCCATCGCCGGGGGGCGGGGGACCCGCCCCCCCGCGATCCGGGGCCGCCAGCCGCCGCCACGCCACGCCCCCGCTGGCGGCTGCGGACCCCCATCGCCGGGGGCGGGGGACCCCGCCCCCCCGCGATCCGGGGCCGCCAGCCGCCGCCACGCCACGCCCCCCCGGCGGCTGGCGGACCCCCATCGCCGTGGGGCGGGGGACCCGCCCCCCCGCGATCCGGGCCCGCCCAGCCGCCGCCACGCCACGCCCCCCCGGCGGCTGGCGGACCCCATCGCCGGGGGGCGGGGGACCCGCCCCCCCCCGCGATCCGGGGCCGCCAGCCGCCGCCACGCCACGCCCCCCCCGGCGGCTGGCGGACCCCATCGCCGGGGGGCGGGGGACCCGCCCCCCCGCGATCCGGGGCCGCCAGCCGCCGCCACGCCACGCCCCCCCGGCGGCTGGCGGACCCCATCGCCGGGGGCGGGGGACCCGCCCCCCCCGCCGATCCGGGGCCGCCAGCCGCCGCCACGCCACGCCCCCACGGCGGCTGGCGGACCCCCATCGCCGGGGGGCGGGGGACCCGCCCCCCCCCGCGATCCGGGCCGCCAGCCGCCGCCACGCCACGCCCCCCCGGCGGCTGGCGGACCCCCATCGCCGGGGGCGGGGGACCCGCCCCCCCGCGATCCGGGGCCGCCAGCCGCCCGCCACGCCACGCCCCCCCGGCGGCTGGCGGACCCCCATCGCCGGGGGGCGGGGGACCCGCCCCCCCGCGATCCGGGGCGCCAGCCGCCGCCACGCCACGTCTATATGGGGAATAATATCGCATTCTTCCTACTGAAGATTAAATATATTATCCCAGGTGTGTCTATTCCCAGCAATATTGGCTGTCTAATATTCCCTCCTTGGACCGAAATTTGAAGCAATTATCATTGGGTGACGTGAACATCTTTTGTGATGTTTTAAGTAGTAACATCCTCCCCCTGGTGGATATCAGCAACAATCAATAATAATTAATATTAATAAATATATTAAATATTAATACTAATAATCGATATTAATGATCACAATAAACTTCATAAAAATTTATGGTGGATTAAAATGTTAACGATTTGAAATGGTAATTAATATTAATATCACAATGAATATTCAAATAATGATATACGCCATGAATGTTACTTAAATCAATACAAAGTGATGCGGGTGGTAAGAAAATTATGATGAGTAATAGGGACTAATAATATTGTTCATTAACATTAATATTAATAATTAATAGTAAGATTGCATAATCAGGTACTTAAAATAATGAAAACTAACAATGGTATCCAATATTAGTACCATTGAGAATTATTAAAATCGATCATTGATGTGTAATAACTATATTATTACTCGGAATAACCTGTACACCTACTTGTGGGCCCCAAGAGGCTGCCCAAATCACGGTCCCCACGACTGCAGGCCTCCATCCGGGGGGGGGGGACCGCCCCCCCGCGATCCGGGGCCGCCAGCCGCCGCCACGCCACGCCCCCGGCGGCTGGCGGACCCCCATCGCCGGGGGCGGGGGACCCGCCCCCCCGCGATCCGGGGCCGCCAGCCGCCGCCACGACGCCCCCCGGCGGCTGGCGGACCCCATCGCCGGGGGGCGGGGGACCCGCCCCCCCGCGATCCGGGGCCGCCAGCCGCCGCCACGCCACCCCCCGGCGGCTGGCGGACCCCCATCGGGGGGCGGGGGACCCGCCCCCCCGCGATCCGGGGCCGCCAGCCGCCGCCACGCCACGCCCCCCGGCGGCTGGCGGACCCCCATCGCCGGGGGGCGGGGGACCCCCCCCCGCGATCCGGGGCCGCCAGCCGCCGCCACGCCACGCCCCCCGGCGGCTGGCGGACCCCCATCGCCGGGGGGCGGGGGACCCGCCCCCCCGCGATCCGGGGCCGCCAGCCGCCGCCACGCCACGCCCCCCCGGCGGCTGGCGACCCCCATCGCCGGGGGGGGGGACCGCCCCCCGCGATCCGGGGCCGCCAGCCGCCGCCACGCCACGCCCCCCCCGGCGGCTGGCGGACCCCATCGCAGGGGGGCGGGGGACCCGCCCCCCCGCGATCCGGGGCGCCAGCCGCCGCCACGCCACGCCCCCCCGGCGGCTGGCGGACCCCCATCGCCGGGGGGGCGGGGGACCCGCCCCCCCGCGATCCGGGGCCGCCAGCCGCCGCCACGCCACGCCCCCCACCGGCGCTGGCGGACCCCCATCGCCGGGGGCGGGGGACCCGCCCCCCCGCGATCCGGGGCGCCAGCCGCCGCCACGCCACGCCCCCCCGGCGGCTGGCGGACCCCCATCGCCGGGGGGCGGGGGACCCGCCCCCCGCGATCCGGGGCCGCCAGCCGCCGCCACGCCACGCCCCCCCGGCGGCTGGCGGACCCCCATCGCCGGGGGGCGGGGGACCCGCCCCCCCGCGATCCGGGGCCGCCAGCCGCCGCCACGCCACGCCCCCCCGGCGGCTGGCGGACCCCAATCGCCGGGGGGCGGGGGACCCGCCCCCCCCGCGATCCGGGGCCGCCAGCCGCCGCCACGCCACGCCCCCCCGGCGGCTGGCGGACCCCCATCGCCGGGGGGCGGGGGACCCGCCCCCCCCGCGATCCGGGGCCCGCCAGCCGCCGCCACGCCAACGCCCCCCCGCGGCTGGCGGACCCCCATCGCCGGGGGGCGGGGGACCCGCCCCCCCGCGATCCGGGGCCGCCAGCCGCCGCCACGCCACGCCCCCCCGGCGGCTGGCGGACCCCCATCGCCGGGGGGGCGGGGACCCGCCCCCCGCGATCCGGGGCCGCCAGCCGCCGCCACGCCACGCCCACCCCGGCGGCTGGCGGACCCCCATCGCCGGGGGGCGGGGGACCCGCCCCCCCGCGATCCGGGGGCCGCCAGCCGCCGCCACGCCACGCCCCCCCGGCGGCTGGCGGACCCCCATCGCCGGGGGGCGGGGGACCCGTCCCCCCGCGATCCGGGGCCGCCAGCCGCCGCCACGCCACGCCCCCCCGGCGGCTGGCGGACCCCCATCGCCGGGGGGCGGGGGACCCGTCCCCCCGCGATCCGGGGCCGCCAGCCGCCGCCACGCCACGTCTATATGGGGAATAATATCGCATTCTTCCTACTGAAGATTAAATATATTATCCCAGGTGTGTGTCTATTCCCAGCAATATTGGCTGTCTATATTCCCTCTGGACCGAAATTTGAAGCAATATCATTGGGTGAGTGAACATCTTTTGTGATGTTTTAAGTAGTAACATCCTCCCCCTGGTGGATATCAGCAACAATCAATTAATAATTAATATTAATAAATATATTAAATATTAATACTAATAATCGATATTAATGATCACAATAAACTTCATAAAAATTTATGGTGGATTAAAATGTTAACGATTTGAAATGGTAATTAATATTAATATCACAATGAATATTCAAATAATGATATACGCCATGAATGTTACTTAAATCAATACAAAGTGATGCGGGTAAGAAAATTATGATGAGTATTAGGGACTAATAATACTGTTCATTAACATTAATATTAATAATTAATAGTAAGATTGCATAATCAGGTACTTAAAATAATGAAAAACTAACAATGGTATCCAATTATTAGTACCATGAGAATTATTAAAATCGATCATGTGTGTAATAACTATATTTTACTCGGAATACCTGACACTACTTGTGCCCAAGAGGCTGCCAAATCACGGTCCCCAGATGAGGCTCCATCCCGGGGGGGGGCGGGGACCGCCCCCCCGCGATCCGGGGCCGCACCGCGCAGGCCACCCCCGCCGGCGGCTGGCGGCCCCCATCGCAGGGGGGCGGGGGACCGCCCAACCCCCCGCGATCCGGGGCCGCCAGCCGCCGCCACGCCACCCCCCGCCGGCGGCTGGCGGACCCCATCGCCGGGGGGGCGGGGGACCCGCCCCCCCGCGATCCGGGGCCGCCAGCGCCCCACGCCACGCCCCCCCGGCGGCTGGCGGACCCCCATCGGGGGGGCGGGGGACCGCCCCCCGAGATCCGGGGGAGCCGCCGCACGCCACGCCCCCCGGGGCTGGCGGACCCCCATCGCCGGGGGCGGGGGACCCGCCCCGCGATCCGGGGCCGCAGCCGCCGCACGCCACGCCCCCGGCGGCTGGCGGACCCCATCGCCGGGGGGCGGGGGACCCGCCCCCCCGCGATCCGGGGCCGCCAGCCGCCGCCACGCCACCCCCCCGGCGGTGGCGGACCCCCATCGCCGGGGGGAGGGGGACCCGCCCCCCGCGATCCGGGGCCGCCCGCCGCGCCACGCCACGCCCCCCGGCGGCTGGCGGACCCCCATCGCGGGGGGGGGGGACCCGCCCCCCCGCGATCCGGGGCCGCCGCGCCGCCACGCCACGCCCCCCCGGCGGCTGGGGACCCCCATCGCCGGGGGGCGGGGGACCCGCCCCCCCGCGATCCGGGGCCGCCAGCCGCCGCCACGCCACGCCCCCCCCGGCGGCTGGCGGACCCCCATCGCCGGGGGCGGGGGACCCGCCCCCCCCGCGATCCGGGGCCGCCAGCCGCCGCCACGCCACGCCCCCCCCGGCGGCTGGCGGACCCCCATCGCCTGGGGGCGGGGGACCCGCCCCCCCGCGATCCGGGGCCGCCAGCCGCCGCCACGCCACGCCCCCCCGGCGGCTGGCGGGACCCCCATCGCCGGGGGGCGGGGGACCCGCCCCCCCGCGATCCGGGGCCGCCAGCCGCGCCACGCCACGCCCCCCCGGCGGCTGGCGGACCCCCATCGCCGGGGGGCGGGGACCCGCCCCCCCGCGATCCGGGCCGCCAGCCGCCGCCACGCCACGCCCCCCCCGGCGGCTGGCGGACCCCCATCGCCGGGGGGCGGGGACCCGCCCCCCCGCGATCCGGGGCCGCCAGCCGCCGCCACGCACGCCCCCCCCGGCGGCTGGCGGACCCCCATCGCCGGGGGGCGGGGGACCCGCCCCCCCGCGATCCGGGGCCGCCAGCCGCCGCCACGCCACGCCCCCCCGGCGGCTGGCGGACCCCCATCGCCGGGGGGCGGGGACCCGCCCCCCCCGCGATCCGGGGCCGCCAGCCGCCGCCACGCCACGCCCCCCCGGCGGCTGGCGGACCCCCATCGCCGGGGGGCGGGGGACCCGCCCCCCCGCGATCCGGGGCCGCCAGCCGCCGCCACGCCACGCCCCCCCGGCGGCTGGCGGACCCCCATCGCCGGGGGCGGGGGACCCGCCCCCCCGCGATCCGGGGCCGCCAGCCGCCGCCACGCCACGTCTATATGGGGACTAATATCGCATTCTTCCTACTGAAGATTAAATATATTATCCCAGGTGTGTGTCTATTCCCAGCAATATTGGCTGTCTATATTCCCTCCTTGGACCGAAATTTGAAGCAATATCATTGGGTGAGTGAACATCTTTTGTGATGTTTTAAGTAGTAATATCCTCCCCCTGGTGGATATCAGCAACAATCAATTAATAATTAATATTAATAAATATATTAAATATTAATACTAATAATCGATATTAATGATCACAATAAACTTCATAAAAATTTATGGTGGATTAAAATGTTAACGATTTGAAATGGTAATTAATATTAATATCACAATGAATATTCAAATAATGATATACGCCATGAATTGTTACTTAAATCAATACAAAGTGATGCGGGTAAGAAAATTATGATGAGTAATAGGGACTAATAATATTGTTCATTAACATTAATATTAATAATTAATAGTAAGATTGCATAATCAGGTACTTAAAATAATGAAAACTAACAATGGTATCCAATTATTAGTACCATTGAGAATTATTAAAATCGATCATTGATGTTGTAATAACTATATTATTACTCGGAATACCTGTACACCTACTTGTGGGCCCCAAGAGGCTGCCAAATCACGGTCCCCACGACTGCAGGCCTCCATCCCCGGGGGGGGGCGGGGACCCGCCCCCCGCGATCCGGGCCGCAAGCCGCCGCCACGCCCACCCCCCGCCGACGGCTGGCGGACCCCCATCCGTCCCCCCCCCCCCCCCCCCCGGGGGGCGGGGGACCCGCCCCCCCCCCCGCGATCCGGGACCGCCAGCCGCGCAACGCCAACGCCCCCCCAGGCGGCTGGCGGACCCCCATCGCCGGGGGGCGGGGGACCGCCCCACCGCGATCCGGTGCCCGCCAGCCGCCGCCACGACACGAACCCCCCGGAGGCTGGCGGACCCCCAGCGCCGGGGGCGGGGGGACCCGCCCCCCGCGATACGGGGCCGCCAGCCGCCGCCACGCCACGCCCCCCCGGCGGCTGGCGGACCACATCGCCGGGGGCGGGGCGGACCCGCCCCCCCGGATCCGGGGCCGCCAGCCGCCGCAACGGGGCCCACGCCCCCCCCCGGCGGCTGCGGACCCCCATCGCCGGGGGCGGGGGACCCGCCCCCCCGCGATCCGGGGCCGCCAGCCGCCGCCACGGCCACGCCCCCCCGGCGCTTGGCGGACCCCCCACTCGCGGGGGGCGGGGGACCCGCCCCCCCGCGATCCGGGCCGCCAGCCGCCGCCACGCCACGCCCCCCCGGCGGCTGGCGGACCCCCATCGCCGGGGGGCGGGGGACCCGCCCCCCCGCGATCCGGGGCCGCCAGCCGCCGCCACGCCACGCCCCCCCGGCGGCTGGCGGACCCCCATCGCCGGGGGGCGGGGGACCCGCCCCCCCCGCGATCCGGGGCCGCCAGCGCCGCCACGCCACGTCTATATGGGGAATAATATCGCATTCTTCCTACTGAAGATTAAATATATTATCCCAGGTGTGTGTCTATTCCCAGCAATATTGGCTGTCTATATTCCCTCTGGACCGAAATTTCAAGCAATATCATTGGGTGAGTGAACATCTTTTGTGATTGTTTTAAGTAGTAACATCCTCCCCCTGGTGGATATCAGCAACAATCAATTAATAATTAATATTAATAAATATATTAAATATTAATACTAATAATCGATATTAATGATCACAATAAACTTCATAAAATTTATGGTGGATTAAATGTTAACGATTTGAAATGGTAATTAATATTAATATCACAATGAATATTCAATAATGATATACGCCATGAATGTTACTTAAATCAATACAAAGTGATGCGGGTAAGAAAATTATGATGAGTAATAGGGACTAATAATATTGTTCATTAACATTAATATTAATAATTAATAGTAAGATTGCATAATCAGGTACTTAAAATAATGAAAACTAACAATGGTATCCAATTATTAGTACCATTGAGAATTATTAAAATCGATCATTGATGTGTAATAACTATATTATTACTCGGAATACCTGTACACCTACTTGTGGGCCCCAAGAGGCTGCAAATCACGGTCCCCACGACTGCAGGCCTCCATCCCCGGGGGGGGGCGGGGGACCCGCCCCCCCGCGATCCGGGGCCGCCAGCCGCCGCCAGGCCACCCCCCGCCGGCGGCTGGCGGACCCCCATCGCCGGGGGGCGGGGGACCCGCCCCCCGCGATCCGGGGCCGCCAGCCGCCGCCACGCCACGCCCCCCCGGCGGCTGGCGGACCCCATCGCCGGGGGGCGGGGGACCCCCCCCCGCGATCCGGGGCCGCCAGCCGCCGCCACGCCACGCCCCCCCGGCGGCTGGCGGACCCCCATCGCCGGGGGGCGGGGGACCCGCCCCCCCGCGATCCGGGGCCGCCAGCCGCCGCCACGCCACGCCCCCCCGGCGGCTGGCGGACCCCCATCGCCGGGGGGCGGGGGACCCGCCCCCCGCGATCCGGGGCCGCCAGCCGCCGCCACGCCACGCCCCCCCGGCGGCTGGCGGACCCCCATCGCCGGGGGGCGGGGGACCCGCCCCCCCGCGATCCGGGGCCGCCAGCCGCCCGCCACGCCCCCCCCGGCGGCTGGCGGACCCCCATCGCCGGGGGGCGGGGGACCCGCCCCCCCGCGATCCGGGGCCGCCAGCCGCCGCCACGCCACGCCCCCCCGGCGGCTGGCGGACCCCCATCGCCGGGGGGCGGGGGACCCGCCCCCCCGCGATCCGGGGCCCGCCAGCCGCCGCCACGCCACGCCCCCCCGGCGGCTGGCGGACACCCATCGCCGGGGGGCGGGGGACCCGCCCCCCCCGCGATCCGGGGCCGCCAGCCGCCGCCACGCCACGCCCCCCCGGCGGCTGGCGGACCCCCATCGCCGGGGGCGGGGGACCCGCCCCCCCGCGATCCGGGGCCGCCAGCCGCCGCCACGCCACGTCTATATGGGGAATAATATTCGCATTTCTTCCTACTGAAGATTAAATATATTATCCCAGGTGTGTGTCTATTCCCAGCAATATTGGCTGTCTATATTCCTCCTGGACCGAAATTTCAAGCAATATCATTGGGTGAGTGAACATCTTTTGTGATGTTTTAAGTAGTAACATCCTCCCCCTGGTGGATATCAGCAACAATCAATTAATAATTAATATTAATAAATATATTAAATATTAATACTAATAATCGATATTAATGATCACAATAAACTTCATAAAAATTTATGGTGGATTAAAATGTTAACGATTTGAAATGGTAATTAATATTAATATCACAATGAATATTCAAATAATGATATACGCCATGAATGTTACTTAAATCAATACAAAGTGATGCGGGTAAGAAAATTATGATGAGTAATAGGGACTAATAATATTGTTCATTAACATTAATATTAATAATTAATAGTAAGATTGCATAATCAGGTACTTAAAATAATGAAAACTAACAATGGTATCCAATTATTAGTACCATTGAGAATTATTAAAATCGATCATTGATGTGTAATAACTATATTATTACTCGGAATACCTGTACACCTACTTGTGGGCCCCAAGAGGCTGCCAAATCACGGTCCCCACGACTGCAGGCCTCCATCCCCGGGGGGGGGCGGGGGACCCGCCCCCCCGCGATCCGGGGCCGCCAGCCGCCGCCAGGCCACCCCCCCCCGGCGGCTGGCGGACCCCCATCGCCGGGGGGCGGGGGACCCGCCCCCCCGCGATCCGGGGCCGCCAGCCGCGCCACGCCACGCCCCCCCGGCGGCTGGCGGACCCCCATCGCCGGGGGGCGGGGGACCCGCCCCCCCGCGATCCGGGGCCGCCAGCCGCCGCACGCCACGCCCCCCGGCGGCTGGCGGACCCCCATCGCCGGGGGGCGGGGGACCCGCCCCCCCGCGATCCGGGGCCGCCAGCCGCCGCCACGCCACGCCCCCCCCGGCGGCTGGCGGACCCCCATCGCCGGGGGCGGGGGACCCGCCCCCCCGCGATCCGGGGCCGCCAGCCGCCGCCACGCCACGCCCCCCCGGCGGCTGGCGGACCCCCATCGCCGGGGGGCGGGGGACCCGCCCCCCCGCGATCCGGGGCGCAGCCGCCGCCACGCCACGCCCCCCCCGGCGGCTGGCGAGACCCCCATCGCCGGGGGGCGGGGGACCGCCCCCCCGCGATCCGGGGCCGCCAGCCGCCGCCACGCCACGCCCCCCGGCGGCTGGCGGACCCCCATCGCCGGGGGCGGGGGACCCGCCCCCCCGCGATCAGGGGCCGCCACGCCGCCGGCCACGCCACGCCCCCCCGGCGGCTGGCCGGACCAACCATCGCCGGGGGAGGGGGACCCGCCCCCCCCGCGATACGGGGCCGCCAAGCCAGCCCGCCACGCCACGCCCACCCCGGCAGGGTCCTGGCGGACCCCACATCGCCGGGGGCGGGCGCCCCGCCCCCCCGCGATCCGGGGCCGCCAGCCGCCGCCACGCCACGCCCCCCCGGCGGCTGGAGGACCCCCATCGCCGGGGGCGGGGGACCCGCCCCCCCGCGATCCGGGGCCGCCAGCCGCCGCCCACGCCACGCCCCCCCCGGCGGCTGGCGGACCCCCATCGCCGGGGGGACGGGGGACGCCGCCCCCCCGCGATCCGGGGCGCCAGCCGCCGCCACGCCACGCCCCCCCGGCGGCTGGCGGACCCCCATCGCCGGGGGGCGGGGGACCCCGCCCCCCCGCGATCCGGGGCCGCCAGCCGCCGCCACGCCACGCCCCCCCCCGGCGGCTGGCGGACCCCCATCGCCGGGGGGCGGGGGACCGCCCCCCCGCGATCCGGGGGCCGCCAGCCGCCGCCCACGCCACGCCCCCCCGGCGGCTGGCGGACCCCCATCGCCGGGGGGCGGGGGACCCGCCCCCCCGCGATCCGGGGCCGCCAGCCGCCGCCACGCCACGCCCCCCCCGGCGGCTGGCGGACCCCATCGCCGGGGGGCGGGGGACCCGCCCCCCGCGATCCGGGGCCGCCAGCCGCCGCCACGCCACGTCTCTATGGGGAATAATATCGCATTCTTCCTACTGAAGATTAAATATATTATCCCAGGTGTGTGTCTATTCCCAGCAATATGGCTGTCTATATTCCCTCCTTGGACCGAAATTTGAAGCAATATCATTGGGTGAGTGAACATCTTTTGTGATGTTTTAAGTAGTAAATCCTCCCCCTGGTGGATATCAGCAACAATCTTAATAATAATATTAATAAATATATTAAATATAATAAATAATCGATATTAATGATCACAATAAACTTCATAAAAATTTATGGTGGATTAAAATGTTAACGATTTGAAATGGTAATTAATATTAATATCCAATGAATATTCAAATAATGATATACGCCATGAATGTTACTTAAATCAATACAAGTGATGCGGGGGTAAGAAAATTATGATGAGTAATAGGGACTATAATATTTGTTCATTAACATTAATATTAATTTATAGTAAGATTGCATAATCAGGTACTTAAAATAATGAAAACTAACAATGGTATCCAATTATTAGTACCATTGAGAATTATTAAAATCGATCATTGATGTGTAATAACTATATTATTACTCGGAATACCTGTACACCTACTTGTGGGCCCCAAGAGGCTGCCAATCACGGCCCCACGACTGCAGGCCTCCATCCCGGGGGGGCGGGGGACCCGCCCCCCCGCGATCCGGGGCCGCCAGCCGCGCCACGCCACGCCCCCCCGGCGGCTGGCGGACCCCCATCGCCGGGGGGCGGGGGACCCGCCCCCCCGCGATCCGGGGCCGCCAGCCGCCGCCACGCCACGCCCCCCCGGCGGCTGGCGGACCCCCATCGCCGGGGGGCGGGGGACCCGCCCCCCCGCGATCCGGGGCCGCCAGCCGCCGCCACGCCACGCCCCCCCGGCGGCTGGCGGACCCCCATCGCCGGGGGGCGGGGGACCCGCCCCCCCGCGATCCGGGGCCGCCAGCCGCCGCCACGCCACGCCCCCCCGGCGGCTGGCGGACCCCCATCGCCGGGGGGCGGGGACCCGCCCCCCCGCGATCCGGGCCGCCAGCCGCCGCCACGCCACGCCCCCCGGCGGCTGGCGGACCCCCATCGCCGGGGGGCGGGGGACCCGCCCCCCCGCGATCCGGGGCCGCCAGCCGCCGCCACGCCACGCCCCCCCGGCGGCTGGCGGACCCCCATCGCCGGGGGCGGGGGACCCGCCCCCCCGCGATCCGGGGCCGCCAGCCGCCGCCACGCCACGCCCCCCCGGCGGCTGGCGGACCCCCATCGCCGGGGGGCGGGGGACCCGCCCCCCCGCGATCCGGGCCGCCAGCCGCCGCCACGCCACGCCCCCCCGGCGGCTGGCGGACCCCCATCGCCGGGGGGCGGGGGACCCGCCCCCCCGCGATCCGGGCCGCCAGCCGCCGCCACGCCACGCCCCCCGGCGGCTGGCGGACCCCCATCGCCGGGGGCGGGGGACCCGCCCCCCCGCGATCCGGGGCCGCCAGCCGCCGCCACGCCACGTCTATATGGGGAATAATATCGCTTCTTCCTACGAAGATTAAATATATTATCCCAGGTTGTGTCTATTCCCAGCAATATTGGCTGTCTATATTCCCTCCTTGGACGAAATTTGAAGCTATCATTGGGTGAGTGAACACTTTTGTGATGTTTTAAGTAGTAATATCTCCCCCTGGTGGATATCAGCACAATCAATTAATAATATATTAATAAATATATTAAATATTAATACTAATAATCGATATTAATGATCACAAAACTTCATAAAAAATTTATGGTGGATTAAAATGTTAACGATTTGAAATGGTAATTAATATTAATATCACAATGAATATTCAAATAATGATATACGCCATGAATGTTACTTAAATCAATACAAAGTGATGCGGGTAAGAAAATTATGATGAGTAATAGGGGACTAATAATATTGTTCATTAACATTAATATTAATAATTAATAGTAAGATTGCATAATCAGGTACTTAAAATAATGAAAACTAACATGGTATCCAATTATTAGTACCATGAGAATTATTAAAATCGATCATTGATGTAATAATATATTATTACTCGGAATACCTGTACACCTACTTGTGGGCCCCAAGAGGCTGCC
>NW_022142811.1:0-632 GCF_007565055.1 Rhinopithecus roxellana | reverse complement strand
TGGAATGGAATAGAATTGAATATAGAACGGAATGGAATGTGGAATGGAATAGAATGGATCATGGAATGCAGAGGAATATGGAATGGAATATGGAATGGAATGGAATATGGTATGGAATGGAATATGGAATGGAATTGAAAGGAATGGAATATGGAATGGAATGAAATAGAATGGAATGGAATGGAGTAGAATATTGAATGGCATGGAATGGAATGGAAGGGAATACGGAATGGAATGGAATGGAATGGAATATGGAGTGGAATATGGAATGGAATGGAAAGGAATATGGAATGGAATGGAATGGAATATGGAATGGAATATGGAACTGAATGGAATGGAATACGGAATGGAATGTAATGGAATATGAAATGCAATATGGAATGGAATGGAATGGAATATGGAATGGAATGAAATGGAATGTAATGGAATGGAATATGGAATGGAATGAAATGGAATGGAATGGCATGGAATATGGAATGGAACATGGAATAGAATGGGATATGGAATGGAATGGAATAGAATTAAATGGAATGGAGTATGGAACGCAATGGAATATTGAATGGAAGGGAATGCTATGGAATGGAATGGAATATGGATTGGAATGGAATATGGAATGGAATGGAATATGGAAC
>NW_022142810.1:0-8406 GCF_007565055.1 Rhinopithecus roxellana | reverse complement strand
TAATTTTCAGTAGAGACGGGTTTTGCCATGTTGGCTGGGCTGGTCTCGAGCTCCTGACCTCAAGTGACCACTTGCCTCAGCCTCCCAAAATGCTGGGATTTACAGGCATGAACCACTGGGCCCAGCCACATTCAGCCTTTAAAGAGAGCAGCCCCACAAGAACATGGGGATTCAGAGCCAGGCTCTACTCCTAGAGAGAATGAAAGTGGACGCAGAGCCAGCATGGAAGCTGAGACCCATGTCCTGTGCTGTGCAGACCAGGTGGGCAGGCTGCAACTGGAAGTAGGCAGATGTCTGGGCAGGGGAGGGCTGCCCACCCAGGTGTAGGTGCTGACTGGCGCAGCAGGAGAAATCACAGATCGCCTGGAGGGTGGAGCTTCCCACCTGCCTCCTGCCAGCCTTGGCCAGGACTGACTCAGTAGCTGAGCCTGTTGATTGGAGTTCTCAGTAGCAGGGCTGTTTTATCAGCCAGGATTCTCTTGTAGCAAAAGACAGAAAACCCAATTAAAACTGGGTTAAGCACAAAATAGAAGTCTTTGGCTCATGTAAGAGAAGACACTGGGTGGCTGACTTTAGGTATGGCGGCATCCAGGAGTTCACATGATGTCATCAGGAATCTGCCTCCCCTCGCTTAGCTCTCTTCTCCTCTGTGCTGGCCTCATCCTCAGGTTCCACGTGGTAGCCCCCAGTGGCATCAGGTTCATGTTTATTTCAGCAGCCCCTGCAGAAAGAGACTGCCCTCATGAAAGCTGCAATCTAGCGCTTATTATTGGTCAGACCTGCATTGCTACCTGGGGTGGGCCCACATTATCCACATGAGGTGAAATTAAGAGAAGGCTGGATTTTCAATGGGAAATTGAAGTGCTGCCTCTGAAAGAGGGAAAAATCACCAGGGAAGATAGAAAATCATACCCGACCTAGGTCCTTTTTCTTTTTCTCCAAGAACATAGGAGTCACATGCTGTTGAATTTATTCATCAGCTCCCAAACTTAAACCTTCCTTGACACTTAACCACATATCAAAGCTGCAGGCCTGACCACTGGATCGCTATTTCTGGCCTTTCTTACTGTGAATGCACACTACTGCCACTTGGCACACCCAAACCCTGCCCATCTGTCCACCCACACCAGGCTTCCTTCTCCACTTCCTTTTTCTGTCTGCGCCAGCTCCTGGCTCACAACTTTGATCCTCTGACTTCCCTTTGCCCCTCACTGTCAGGCATCTCTAAGTCCTACCAGTTCGATTTCCAAAACCAGTCTCCTTCCCAATCCAGCTCATCCCTCCCCTTCTGCCTGTTGCTGTGTGAAGCCTTATTCCTGTGTATCCCCATCCTCCCCTCCACTGCTCATGGGCTCAGCCCCTCCTCTCATCAGCAGAGGTTTGTCAATTGCCCCAAGCCCAGGCATTGTGCTGGGAATCAGCACTGATCCACTGCCTGCCCCTGCAAGCTCGTGCCCAGGCAGGGGAGGCCCGGGGCCCTGCAGTGAAGGGGATGAGCCCAGGCCCTCCCAGCTGCAGAATGCCTCAGGGGAGCAACCATGACCCACTGCTGTCACATGCCTCCCAGAGCATCCTGGGAAGAAGGCTGGACACAGAGGCTGTGCACCGGTCACCAGATGCAGCTCACAGGTAGACTTCTGCTGGATCACATGTTTTCAAAATTATTTGAATTAATAGCCAACATTTTTAAATTGGGAGGTTTTGCATGAAAATATGAAGTTTTTTGCATTTTTTGAGAAACTAGAAGATCCCACATTTATACCTGGAAACTTAAGTGGAGCTGAGTCACAGCGACATCATTGTCCTTGTACCCCATTGCCTGTCTCATTTGCAGTACTTGCCTGGACCCTGAATGCGTTTGCATTGGTGACTTCCACCACTCCCTGACCCCAAAATCTGACTCTCTGGCTCTTTCATGCTTAGATAGCTTTGACCTCCCACTGGCCCCCATAAAACTCTTCTGTCCCCTCTGCCTTAGCTCCTGCCATCCCCAGAGCCTGGAATACCTGACCCCTCTTGTTACAAACCTGCCTTTCAAAACACTGAGGTTCAGCTTGAGCCTGACTTCACAGACAAGCCTCCCCGTACCCCTAGCCTGCCTTAGGCCCCTTCCAGGGGTATCCAGCCACACCCTTCCTGGCACCAAGTCCCTGCTTCCTGAGGGTGTTCCTTAGGGTCCTGAGTTTCTGACATACAAACAGGCACCCCCGGCCAAATCTGCCCTGTGATGCATTCGGTTTGGTCTTCACAGTGTTTACAGCTTATGAATTGTTTAATGACAACATTTGGAAATTGGCTTTTGATGACCTGGCAATATTCCCTCTCTTTCATCCACTGGCTGGAGTGGAATGCTCCCTGCTTCCTCTGGACTTGAGGGTATGCGTCGTTCAGCTCACAGACACCCATGGCTGCGGTGCCACTAGCATTTGAGCATGCGACCCCTTCACCTACAGCTGGTTGTGAGCTCTTCAAGGCGAGGACCCTGGCTTGCTTCCTTTGCATCCCACACAGGCCAGGACCCTCCCCTACCACCCCCGCCCCCCAACACCAAAAGACCCCCATACAGTATGGGCTGCATTGAATAAAATTGCAAGATTTGCATGCCAGGGCCTCAACCCAAACTTAGTTGAGTTTTGACCTCAGAGTGCATAGGGCTCCTCCTATGGCTGCTGCCAACCTCTGCCAGAAACTGGGGGATTGCTGCACTGGGCCCTGCAGAGCATTGTCTCTGACCCATGCCAACCCGAGCAGCCAGCCTCGATGGGTCTATACATTTAGGTGCAGTACATTAGGTACAAGACATGAGGGTAACTCCTGTTTCTTGCATATGTGGCACGCAGCATTTTATATAGCACTTTATGTAAATCAGCTCATTTATTCTGCACAATAGTCCTATGAGACAGGTACTGCAGTTACCAGCTCCATTTTACAGATGGGGAAACTGAGGTACAGAAAGGCAGAGCAACTTGCTGACGATCACATGACTACCGGTGCCCACTTCACAGCCCTGCTTTTCTTTTTCTTTCCTTTTCTTTTTTTTTCTTTCTTTTTTTTTTTTTTTTGAGACGGAGTCTCACTCTGTTCCCCAGCTAGAGTACAGTGGCATGATCTCGGCTCGCTGCAACCTCTGCCTCCTGGGTTCAAGCGATTCTCCTGCTGCAGCATCCTGAGTAGCTGGGATTACACATGTGTGGCCCCATACCTGGCTAATTTTTTTGTATTTTTAGTAGAGATGAAGTTTCACCATGTTGGCCAGGCTGGTCTTGAACTCCTGACCTCAGATTATCCATCCACCTCGGCCTCCCAAAGTGCTGGGATTACAGGCATGAGTTACTGCACACGGCACAGCCCTGTCTTTCTATAGAGTGACCATTGTCACTGGAGAGCCAGGCCCTGCAGGAGGGTAGCCATTATTCCTCATGTTAGTGCCAACACAGCCTAAGTTTTTCAACAGAGGCCAGAAATGCACTTTTATGTGAAAGCTCGCAATTTGTAAATATTACTAATAATTCTAAAATTCTTAAATGCTTGGTGAGCTAAACGAGCATGGTTTCAGCCAGAGGACCACCAGTGTGTGAACTAATCAGATCCCATCCACGTTCGTTATCCTGAGTCTGTGATGCCAGGTGGGGCATGGCATGGTCTTCCCAGAGTGTGGCATATAGTAGGTGTTTGTTAAATGTCTCAGTGTCTTACCATCTTCTTCTCTCCCTTCTAGGAAATCAAATTTCACATTACAAAGAATGGTTTTCACTGGCCTTCCTCCCAAGGGACATGTAAAAGACCATGAAGGTCACTCCCCAATGAAACCAGAACTCCCTGAAAGTTTATTCCCCAAAGCAAGACCTCAGGACAGATAGGAATAGCCCTTTCCCCTGTCCTTGAAGATCTTGCCTCCTGGGGAGGACAAGCATGTGTCTGTGGACACTTGGCTAAGCAGTAGGTGCAGAGAACCAGGTTGCAAGCCCAACACTGAAACCTCAGAGGAAGACTCAAGTCAACCAGAGTCGGGGAGGAGGGGAAGACAGGGAGGGCCAGGGGCTCCCTGGAGGAGTCAGTCAGCCCTTGAGCCAGGTGCTGAAGTGTGCGTGGCAGCGCTCTGGGAGACAGCACCTCACCCCCCCCATAGCCCTCCATACCTCGATAGACCTACAGTTGGGATAAAAGCAGTGAGTCCAGGAGACAAACCCTAAACCCCTGGCCCAGAACCCCTGACTCCTTCCTGTTCTGGAGCTAGCACTTCCGGGCAAAGAGCTAGGAAGGACAGCAGCCCATGCTTTTGCTCTGCAGAGGTGCCAGTGAATGTTCCCAGCCAATGACACAACTCCCAGAGTGTGGGACTCCTGCAGTGTGGGCTCCCTGGGCTGTACCTGAAGTCCAGCCAGTGCACATCTGGGCCAAAGTCAGTTGTGTCGCCATGCCAAGGCGCCATTTGCCTTAATGGACCCACCTTGGCATGTAGTATTTGGGCCTAGCCAATGTTTCGTTCCAGAGGTTTGTTCTCAGGTTGTATTGGCTGCGCCAAAGGCAGGTGCTCCTCTCCAGGGAAAGTGACTTAAGATGCTAAAGCCCACAGCTGTGCTTCACTGTTGTCACAGTGGAACCGTGCCACCATGAATCTTTGTTGGGCAGTTGTGTGTTCATTGCAAAAGACATACCATTCTACCCTGGGGCCAGGGAGGAAAGTGGCCTTGCTGAGTTAATTACTTAGATTGAAATAATATTAATATTTATTAAAAATGCTTTACAGTTTCAGCACAGTTGATTCTTGCCAACTGTAAAGAAGGAAGAGAAGGATAAAATGTGGGCCAGGAAAGGTGTTCCCATTAACTACACACCAGCCACAGAGTTTCAAAGTGTCCTTTTCAAAATCCATTGCAAAGGGGGTTTGAGGCAGCATGAACAAAAGTCATAAAAATAACTCTAGTTAAGGAAGGAAAAAAATACTCACACCAAAGAAACAAGACACACACACACACACATGCAGAGAGAGAGACACAAGGTTCTAAAGGTTAAGACATTCTGGCAGGAAGGAATTTCATCGTGCACTTCCTGGAAGAAGATAGAATAAGGGAGAAAGAGCCTGGGGTTAAAGCTCCGACGACTGGAGGGGGAGGAAGCAGGCTGGTTCATGAGGAGAGGATTTTCCCCCTGGATCCTTTCCTAAAGATGTCCTTTATACAGAACTGCACTGAGGGGGTGTGGAGGAATCCAGACTCACAGAATCTTCCATCCTGCGTTCTTCCTGGGGCAGATGTGGCTCTCATACAGCCTCTAAGCACACCCTTGTGGTATAATGACACTTATGCGGTATATACGTAAATATGTAGAAAAATGTCTCGAAAGACTGGAACCCACGCACATACACAAGCCCACCACCCAGTGGAGGTGGAGGTGGGGGCTGGGGTGGGGTAGGAGACAGTTTGTCCATAGGGACTTATTTATTTATTTTATTTTATTTTATTTTATTTTATTTTATTTTATTTTATTTTTGAGACCGAGTTTCCCTCTTTTGCCCAGGCTGGAGTGCAGTGGCACAGTCTCGGCTCACTGCAACCTCCACCTTCTGGTTTCAAGTAATTCTCCTGCCTCAGCCTCTCGAGTAGCTGAGATTACAGGTGCCTGCCACCACGCCTGGCTAATTTTTGTATTTTTGGTACAGACGGGGTTTCACCATGTTGGCCAGGCTGGTCTCAAACTCCGGACCTCATGATCTGCCCCCCTCAGCCTCCGAAAGTGTTGGGATTACAGGTGTGAGCCACTGTACCTGGCCCATAGGGACTTATTTAAAAAAAAAAAAAAAAAAAAAAAGGCCAGGCGCTGTAGTTCACGCCTGTAATCCCAGCACTTTGGGAGGCCTAGGCAGATGGATCACCTGAGGTCAGGAGTTCGAGACCAGTCTGGCCAACATGGTGAAACCCCGTGTCTACTAAAAATACAAAAAATAGCCGCGCATAGTGGCGTGCCTGTAATACCAGCTACTCGGAGACTGAGGCACGAGAATCGCTTGAACCTGGGAGGCAAAGATTGCAGTAAGCTGAGATCACACCACTGCACTCCAGCCTGGGTGACAGAGAGAGATGCCATCTCAAAAAATAAAAATAAAATTTTTAAAAAGGGTGGAGGCTCAGAGCTCCACTGGTATAGGTGCTCCTGACAGTGGCTAGGCTAGCATGGGCCAGGACTGTGGCTTTCTTGGAATCTAGCTTGACCCACAGAAAGATGGTGGTTAAGACTTTAGCATACCAGCCATAGTGGCTTACCACACACCCAGCCATGTGACCTTGGGGAAGGCATGTGCCTCAGTTTCTCCTTCCATAAGATGGGGCCCTAATGCTTCCCTTGCAGGATTGTTCTGAGGATGGTGTAGGACAAGGCAGTCTGTTATCCTTTAAACAGAATATCCAGAGAAGTGACTAATATTCATTCCCTACAGGGACCCTACTCTGGTGATCCTTGGGCCACATCTGCCCATGAATGTGGCTTGTTTGGCCTGCAGACTGCTGGAAACATTTCAAAGCTCAGAGCTGCCAGGCAGGGCACAATCCTCCCACCTCCCCCATGACCCCTGCATACCACTGGTTTCCACCTAAGCCCACTCCTCTCTCTTACCTGCCTGACCCCTGCCTGCGCCTGCTTCCCTCTCTCAGTTCCCTCTCCACCAGACATCTTGGTGGGGACAGGGCAGCTGATGGCTGGGGGTCAGATGGGCTCTGGACCGGGGAAGGAAGATGGGTGGCCATGTCATAGAAGTCAGGCACCCTATTAGGAAAGCTAGGATGCCCACCTTGTGACTGTGCTGGACTAGATGGTTTCCCCATCACCCACCACCTCTTTAAAGGAAGGCGTTTCTGTCTCACCAGATGTCCCTATGGCAGTAATTTTGCACAGCCAGTCATTGAAAACTGCCCATGCTGTCTGTCCCAAATAGCTGTTTCCCAATGAATTCACAGCATGCACTTGCTCTGTGCCTCTGCTAAACAGAGAATCCATCCATATAAACATGTAAAAGAGTGCTTTGGGAATCGACTTTTCTGACAGTTGGCAAAGAGTAGCCTGTCATCCGCAATTGGATGATTGAAGCCGAGTTCCTGTGGCGTAACACAGGCTGGACGGTTCTCCTTCTAAATTGCTGCAGAAACCTCTGTAACTTAGTGATCCTGAAATTTGTTAGCTCCTACTCACCTAGCATTCGGGAAGGCTAAGCAGGAGGTTAGTATAGGTGAACATCTCCGGGGTCTCGGATGCCATCTCCCAAGAGCAGATCAGAAGCCAAGGCAACGTGGGAAATAAATGATCTGAAGGTGAAACCCACAGACCGCCGCTTTTCTGATCAGGTTGGTTCTTAGAGCACTATTGCGAGAGCAGTGCTGTCCAGGAGAGAATGCTGTGTTTATTCATTTGCTATTCCAAAGTAAATTATTTATTTATTTTTATTTATTTAGAGACGGACCTTCACTGTCGTCACCCAGGCTGGAGTGCAATGGCACGATCTCAGCTCACTGCAACTTCCGCCTCCCAGGTTCAAGCAATTCTCCTGCCGCCTCCCGAGTAGCTGGGATTACAGGTTCACACCATCACGCCAGGCTAATTTTTGTATTTTTAGTAGAGATGGGGTTTCACCATGTTGGCCAGACCAGTCTTGAACTCCTGACCTCAGGTGATCCATCCACCTCGGCCTCCCAAAGTATTGAGATGACAGACGTGAGCTACTGCACCCGGCCCAAAAATAATTGTTGGGTGGCTACAGTGTGCCCTTGGACAAGACGGGCAGGGCCTCAGCTGTCTTGGAGCCTAACTTTGAGTGGGAAAAAAATAAATAAGTTAAAAGCTGATAAGCAAGACCATTCAGAGACTAAAAGGAAATCAAACAGGGCAATAAGATAGAGAGGGGACTGATGAGATGGGGCTGCTCTGGAGGGATGGCCACAGAAGGCCCTGAACAGAAGAAGGAGGAAGGCTGTGGGAGTCTGGGGCAGAGCATGCCAGGCAAGTGCGCAGGCTCTAAGGCAGGAACAGGCTGAGCCACGCCAAGGAACCAAGGCAGGTGCCGGGAGCCGGAGTCAGAGAGGTCAGTGGGCACCCCTGAAGGGGGATAGGATTTATTGTCAGTGCCATAGGAAGTCACTGGGCAGCTTTAAGCAGGAGGCTCCCAGGATCTGATTTCAGTTGTTAAAGAAAGACTCACTGCTGTGTGGAAAATGAAGTGAGCGCAGCGTTTGGGGGAGACAGCCCCGAGTGGAGGCAGAGAGACCAATTGGAGGCGACGGTGGTGTCTCTCGGGGGACCCTGGTGGCCCAGGCAGCAGCACACTCGGGCGAGGGGGTCAGCTCCAGGGTGTGTTCTGGAGAAAGAGCCGAGGGACGTGCCGACACACTGGATGTGAGTGAGAAAGTAAGAGGGGAC
>NW_022142809.1:0-38125 GCF_007565055.1 Rhinopithecus roxellana | reverse complement strand
ACTGCTGCTACATAGTGAGCTAAAGAGACACCTGACACAGACGCTTAAAAACCACTGGAAGGAAGCTAGATGCCAATTGGCTCACACCTGTAATCCCAGCACTTGGGAAGCCAAGGCAGGAAGACTGCTTGGGGTCAGGACTCAAGACTAGCCTGGGCAACATATTAATACCAAGACCCTATCTCATAAAAAAATAACTTTAAAATTAGCCAGGCCTGGTAGGCACGCCTGTGTTCCCAGCTACTCAAGAGGCTGAGAAAGGAGGAATCACTTAAGCTCAGTTTATGGCTGCAGTGAACTATAATCATGTCCACTGCAACCTAGCCTGGGCAACAGAGGGAGGACCCTGTCTCTTAAAAACAAACAGGTGCTGCACACCTGCAGTACAGCTACCAAGGAGCTTGAGACAGGAGGACCACATGAGCCTAGGAGTTTGTGTCCAGCTGGACAACATAGTGAGACTTTGTCTCTAAAACTGAAAAGCAAAAAAACAAAAGAAAACAAAAATACCCACTGGGGGATAAAATACCAAAGGAGAAAGGTGGTTACACCCTGGAAGGCCACAGAAGAGATAATCAGGAAGGCTCCGTTAATATTATACAAATTACCTGTTTGGAAGAAGGGCAAGGCTCACCTACTACCTAGAAGCCTTTGTCAACAAAATCAATTCTGAGAGGTGGAACTCTATTTAGTTCAGAATACATGAGGGTCCCTATCATAGGCAACTTAGAAGAGAATAGCACTAGAATGCCTGTGGTCAATACAGCTGAGGACACAAGAAATCCCATGCACTACCAGAGTCACAGACTCAATGTGAGATAGTCGGTCTGCCCATAAGCAGCTCCTACTACATACTATCAGGGTCTCAGTTTCTACTAAATATAGAAAAAATGCCTCCCACTGCCCTCCAGCCCTTCCCCAGCCACTGGTCTACTCTTCAATGAGAAATTCCACAAGGTTGCTGTGAGAATGACTTAACATAAAAAAAAAAAAAAAAAAAAAAAAACTGTGAGCTAAACACATTAAGCAATTGAAAATGCTAGCCAGGCGTGGTGGCTCATCCTGCAATCCCAGCACTTTGGGAGGCAGAGGCTGGCAGATGACAAGGTCAGGTGTTTGAGATCAGACTGGCCAACACAGTAAAACCCTGTCTTACTAAAAATACAAAAATTAGGCCTGGCGTGGTAGCACACGCCTGTAATCCCAGCTACTCAGGAGGCTGAAGCAGGAGAATTGCTTGAACCCAGGACGCAGAGGTTGTAGTGAGCCAAGATGGTGCCACTGCATTCTAGCCTGGGCGCAGAGCAAGACTTTGTCTCGGGGGGAAAAAAATTTTTTTTTAAATGCTAATGTTTTTTAAAACAATTATCTAAATTAAAACACAGATACACATTTTGTATTATGTATGTAAAATGATATAGTACAGTAAATTTACACTTTATACTTATATAGGCATATATGTGCTATATACATATGAACTCAATTATAGTATGTATTTAAACATACTCTATAGTATATAATATGTAGTATATAACATTCTAATATATCCTATAGTATAACAAAAATTAGAGTCCTTCTAAGTTTAGAAGCCCGGAAATACATAAAGTAACTTTTTTCCTCTTGTTCCATGAAGAAAAAGCCCAGAGAGAACTCACCCCCAACTTTTGCCAAGGAACCAGCGCACCCATCTCACCCGAGGCACCACGCATGGCACGGGGCTGTGACAGCCCACAATGGGGGAAGGCAGGACCTGATTCTGTCCTGAGCACAGCTTCCCCACTCCCAAACTATCAAACCTGGGTATGGACTTAATGGACAAAACTGAACAACACATTATTCCTGAGAAATTATTTCAGTCCATAAGCAGTTTAATGTTTAGCAATTACTGAAAAGCACAGGTTCACTGCTTTCCTTTAACATCATAATGATTTGAGATTATTCAGACTTAGGATGCTGGCAATTTCTTATTAATCACATGCTGAAATAGAACTGCATTAACTCATCAACTGTTAACATTCTGAATCTTAATTGAATATCATGTTAACTGCAATGATCACCCAATTACTCAATTCTTCTTTGCTTCTTTTAAATGGGATAATAAAGCAAACTGTAGTAAAATTAAAGATATACAGATTACCATACCTGGCAATAAAGGAACGAATTTATAAAACAGTTCAATGGATTTGTGTCGACATTCTGTCTGGGGCCTCCCACTATGAGCTAAAAGCCACTTGACCAGATCCAGTAAACACAATGACGTGGAAGGTGGAAATCCTCTGCACAGAGACAGCATACTGTCATTAGTCCCTCTCCAACATGCAACATTCAGCTACCAAGGCTCTAGAAATCATAAACTCATCTTTATCACACAGATACATGTAGAAACCTCACTAAAAGGCATTCAACTTATTTTTAATTTATTATAATTAGAGTGCAATCAAAATAACATAGGTGAAAGGGGTCCTAAATGCTGCTCATGTTCATTTTTTCATGTGGGGAAAAATTAAAAAGTTCTCCTTAAAAGAACAGCACTAAGTATTTTCACATTTCCTTTGCAACGTACCTTGTAAAGCAGTGCTTCTCAAAGTGTAGTCCCTGGACAGCTGTTCCAACATTACCTGTGTACTTGTTACAAATGCAAATTATCTGGCCCTACCCCAAGTGTACACAGAAATTAAGGGTGGGGCCAGCCCAGCAATCTGTGTTTTAACTGGATCTCCAGGTAATTCTAATGCATGCTCAAGTTAGAACCAATGAATTAAACCGATATCGTAAGTTAATAGTAGAATCTGGAAGAATCAACTTTAAAACAACAGAGAAAATATTAATCCACTTCACACACAGAACTGTGCTTCTCCAGAGTGGCGGTCACTACCATGGACAATAGACGTCCCCAGACACCCTGCAGAGATCTGGAGGGGCTCATGGAGGGCACTCACCCTATCGAAGAAAGCAACACTACTGGGATGGAATAAGGGCAAAAACTGGAAACCACTGGCCAACACCCCAGCCTTGGCTCTAAGCAGTTTCATTTCCTAATTTTATAATTCCATGTCTGTCAAGATGTTACTATTTGAACATTCAGTTCACACACTTCAAAATTTACTGAATAATGGTTCATGCATATTCTAGTCAAATCATCCACATCAAAACATATTCAAAATTAGTGCATATTAAACAAAACATCCATTATAAAACTAATTTTCAATTTGTATCTACTATCTCAACCCAGATCAAATACCTTACACTTTATCCCTTAAATCAAGTATTTTCAAACACAAAGCTTTTTAACGTTTTTTGAAAACGAACTCTTCACACTTCCACACATTCCTTGTTTAGGAAGTAATTCCTTACACTTCCACAGATCCATCCCAGGTTGTCCTTTATTAGCTAAGAATTAGTTTTATGTTGTGGGAAAAGACGGAAAAGGAAGCAAGATCACCTACCTTGGCAAACGTCGTTTCTTTGCTTTGTTTAAAGAAACATGCTTCTTTTCAATGATGCGGCATAGGTGATCAATGGCATCACAACACTGTTGAATTGTACCTGTTCTCAAGTACAAAGACATATTTCCAAAGAAGGCATATATAGCTGATTACTAAATTTGTATTGTAAATTTGTTGGCCTAATTTTTAACTGAAAAGGTAATTTCACTAAAGATTTAATGTTTTCATCCCTAAGAACAATAAATTTAGATAAATGGTTCACATTGCATATTCAAAAATGAACACAAAACCCGTATTTAAGACTGCAGGATAGCATGGTATGCACACACACACACAGAGCAATGCCACACCTAACTAGAAACTGTACCACCACTACCTCGGCCACCCAAAGCACAGCTTCTCCTAATGGACCTGAAATGGAAGAGACCTTGCAGGTATTACAAAACCCACATACCAGGCCAGAGCCTGTGGACTTCAATTTGTGGCTATTTTAAAGGGGTATAAGTCCCTTGACCTCCCTTCCTATGCAGGATAAACTATAGTATCGTTTAGTAATACAGCCTCTGGAGAAGGACAACGGAGGTAAGATGGTGAAGTCACCCATAGAAGTCTGGAATTATTTAGGAAAGGAGCCTTATACATCTTATTTTGACCTGTGTCACCAAGAAAAAGTTTTCTTTCTATGTTTTTTTAAATATGTCAGTGATCACAAAAAAAGTTTCACTTGTTGAAAAAATTCACCTATATGGAAAATCAAGATAAACAAAGCAAATTTAAGCTATTTGACAATGAGGACTAAATTTTAAACATTTTTGCTCACAGCAGACTATCAACATGAAGGATAACAGAGCTCAGTTTGTCTTTTTAAAAAATAAAGTTGCCGGGTGCAGTGGCTCACACCTGTAATCCCAGCATTTTGGGAGGCTGAGGCAGGTGGATCACATAAGGTCAGGAGCTATAGACCAGCCAGGCTAACATGGAGAAACAACTCTACTAAAAATACAAAAATTAGCCAGGCGTGGTGGCAGGCCCTTGTAATCTCAGCTACTCAGGAGGCTGAGGCAGGAGAATCACTTGAACCCAGGAAGTGGAGGTTGCAGTGAGCTGAGATCGCACCATTGCACTCCGGTCTGGGGGACAGGAGCAAAACCCCATCACAAAAAATAAACAAATAAAATAAAATAAAATAAAATAAGTCAAGACTTGTATCAGTGATAGAGTCCTGCCACATCTGTGTGGCCCTCTCAGTCACTGACATGCCTGGGCCTCTGCGCCCCAACTACATCACGTGCTAGGACCAACGGGGAGTTAAGAAGTCTTCTAGCTCAACAACTCTATGTAGTTCCTAAAAGCTTCTTGCATAGAATTTAATTATAATCATTTATTACTCTCTTAGCTATTTTAGCCTACTTCTGACTTGGTATCTTTATAATATTCCTTCATCATGGACGAAACAGCTTTATCACAGTCCCGTAATGAGACCCACTTTCTACTTTCTAAATGATCACGAGTTGAGTGCAGAAGCACTGACCACATCTCAGTGGTTATCACATCCAGCTTCTTCAGCACCATATCTGCACATTTTCATGTTCTGTCATCACATCATAGCATCATAGTGTCTGACTGGCTTTGTTGTCTCCCCTGCCCTGGGCAGAATCTGCAACCAACCAGGGTCAAGCTCAATGGCCACCAGGAGTATATGGTGAGTCAAAGAGAATGAGGGCATGAAAAAATCATTAACAAGCTGGATTTGAGGCACTAAAGGGGCTTATCTTCTCTTCACATTTGATTTATATAGAACTCTTGGGGAAAAAAAAAAGCCTTATAAGAGAATCACACAGTCTTAACTCCTCATTGGGGAAACTTTTCAGACCTGTAAGGCAGACAGAACACTGAAGCAAAATGTACCTAAGGACTTCTCATCTGCATGTGCTAAGGCCAGACTCTCCATGTATATCACCAAGGCTTCAAACACAAACTGCTCCACCAGAGACTCTTCTTCCCTGTAAAATAAAGAATAGGAAACCTCGCCTAAGAAAACAATAAAGCCGAAAGGACAAAGAAAAGGAATGGAATTAAAGAAGGCACACATTAATTAAATTTGATTTTTTTTTTTTAAAGCCTCAGCTGCGTGTGGTGGTGCATGCCTATAAAGATCACTTGAGCCCTGGAGTTCGAGACCAGCCTGGGCAACAAAGTGACACCCTGTCTCTACAAAAAATAAAAAAAAATTAGTTGGGTGCAGTGGTGCACACCTGTGGTCCCAGCTACCAGGGAGGCTGAGGCAGGAGGACCATTTGAGCTCACGAGGTTGAGGCTGCAGTGAGTCATGATCCTGCCACCGCACTCCAGCCTGAGCAACAGAGCAAGACCCTGTCTCAGACAAAAAAAAATAAAAGGGCTCAGTATTTTAAAACATGAAACAGGTGTGTGGCTCACACCTGCAATCCCAGAATTTTGGGAGGCTGAGGCAGGGATCACCTGAGGTCAGGAGTTCAAGACTAGCCTGACTAACATGGTGAAACCCTGTCTACTAAAAATACAAAAATTAGCCAGGCGTAGTGGTGGGCGCCTATAATCCCAGCTACTCAGAAGACTGAGGCAGGCAAATCGCTTGAACCCAGGAAGCAGAGGTTGCAGTAAGCCGAGATCACGCCATTGCACTCTAGCCTGGGTGACACAGCAAGACTCCGTCTCCAAAAACAAAAGAACAACAACAACAAAAAAGAAAAACCATGAAACAACCTAAAATACTTCTCAAAGATACTTCCTCAAGAAAAAGCTACATGAACCAAAGAGGCAACACATGCTGTTTCCACACCAGTGCCTCTGTCCCTTGTGTCTGCAGAACTGCTCATTTGCCTATGTGGCTATTATCTACGTGTCCTTCTGAAATGTAACCCTCATGAAGGGCTGTATCGTTGTACCTCCAACATGGGCACAGGCCTGGCACATCATTTTTTTTTCCTTCAACTTTTAAGTTCAGGGGTACATGTGCAGGATGTGAGACTACACAGGTAAATGTGGTACACAATATTCCTAATAAGGAATGCTGGATGAATGAATGAACACCACTACCTTAGGTCAGTGACCACTTGTCTTTTTTCTTGGACCTCTGAAATGGCCTCTTCACTGGTGTCCCAGTCTTCAGTCTACTCAGACCCACCCCTCTACACAGCTGCCAGCAAGTGGATTTTAGGAGGAAATCTAAATGCATCTCTCCCTGCACCCACTATTCCACAGACCCTCTGTCACTAGAGGTGACCTACGCTCCTTGCTACAGCAGGCAGAGCCCTCCTCACCAGCCTCACAACACCTGCCTCCAAACCTCAAAGGCCTTTATCGCCTCAGACACCTTCCTGTTTCTTATCTCTACCCCCCACCACCCCACTAACTATGATCTAAAATGCCTTGGCTGACTTCCATTTATCCTTCAAGTCTCATCTCCAATATAAACCCTAGCAAGAGGCCACAGCTTATGTGCTCACCCCGGATTAGCTACTCCTCCTCTGAGAAACTCAAAGCCCCTGTATATGTGTCTTTTGTTGCATTTCCGAAATGGCTGAGACAGTGTTTATATGCATTTCTCAGCAGTTTCCAAGCTTCTGGAGTGCAAACTGAATTTTAATTCACTTTTTAATTTCCAAAAGACAGCACAGCATCCAGCACATAATTACTTACTAAATGCAGGATATATGACACACGGATACACAGAGTGAAACTCCAAATCACTTTTCAAAACCACAAGTTTCTCTTCCCTGTGGTGTAGCTTTACAAACCTGAATTCCCTGTAGATATTATTAAAGGCGAGTGACGCTCCAAGCCTCTTGAAAGCATTGGGGTGAAGCGCAAGGCTATAAAGTCGCTTGAAAAGCGATTTGGTGTTTACTGGACTCTTCTCCTGCTGCTGTGGTGTTATTTGCTTAATGGACCATTTAAGGAATTCTCGAATACACCGACCACAAAAATCTCTTAAAGTACTGTCAACAGGGTCCACAATTCCATCCTGAAACAAAACAAAGAGACCTTGAGTTTACTAATTTTTATAACCACTAACAACTGAATACCCTTGGTCTATCTCTAAGCCTAACTAACGTAGGTTAAAAATTAATTTACAGCACTAGTCAAGAAAAACATAAACATTAGTAAAACCAATCTCCATAGTGTATCCAGAATCTAGGCTTATATAACTACTTCCTTCTGACATAATGAAAACATTTTCTTTTAAACAAATTAATAAACTGAAAAGCCATGAAGGGAGAGAAAATTTTAATTATAACAAAACAATCTTTCCCTTCCCTGAAAAAAAACAAAATGGCTATATCCTAAGAATTTCAGAGGAATTCTGATTGTTGATTTTACCCCATAACAGCATTTGAGACACTTTGCATATTGAAGTTAAAGAAAATAAGACCCTTGGAAGTTCCAAAGAAACTGTACTGCTCCATAAAGGAAAATCCTATGGAGGCATGAAGAGCAGCCCCCAAAAAGGCCCTGCCAAAACCAGCTATGGACATTTGACCAACGACCACACAGAGATATATTCTACTTTATGCTTTGTTTCCTTCTGGTCATGACACTCTCTCAGATCTATAAAGGAAAAGTTTAACTTGAAAATGTACACTCAACACTGAAATAAAAGAGTTCTGCCTAACACTTCCAGTTATCTGCTATACACAAATCCTTTCTTGCAGAGGTAATTAGAATCTGAAAAGGTAACACAAGCCACGGGAATGGGAGGAGAGGGTGCTTCCTGCTTCTAAGAGCAGAGGTCACCGGTGCCATATGGTGATGCAGGGAATAGCAGCTCTCACCAGGAAACCCATGGCCCTCCTTCACTTGAGTGCTGTGCTACTGAGTTCACGCTGCTTCTTTACCTTTTCTTTCCTCAACTATCTCGTTTTACTTATCAGATTTCTTTCTGAAGCTCTTACTTAATCTACCTTCAAGGATTAAAAGGGAGAAAAGAAACAGAAAACAACTAAAATAAAAACTTTTTAACAGAAACATGATAATGAAACCATCTGAATGCAAATAAGCCATAAATTAATTTTAACTAACTGTATTTATTATAGGTAGGATTCACTGGTAGACACTGCAGGGAATTAAACTACAGGTTTAATTATGTCACCACCTTAACAAATGTTCACTCACTCTCCCCTGCCCCTAACATGACTACAAAGAAAGGTCACACTCAGAGTACACTGCCAGCAGCATAACCAGGACTGTGCAGGCAACATCAACTTATTTGCACAGGTTCAAAACTTATAGTAAAATAAGCATCAAGACACTACAGTTTAGCTGGCCTCACTGCCTCTGCCCTCAGTGAGATGGCGACCAAATTCTAAGACGCTGCTTCTCTGTGTCAGGAGAGTTCTGTGTAAAAGGTGAACTGCTGTTTCCAGGGTCTTTAGTTATTGAATCTGAGTATAGGAGAAAATTGGATATGCTCAGAAATTCTTCTTATTCTTTGTTTGTTTTTGAGACAGTTTCACTCTGTCGCCCAGGCTAGAGTGCAGTAGCGCAATCTCAGCTCAGTGCAACCTTTGTCTCCGAGGTTGAGGCAATTCTCATGCCTAAGCCACCTGGGGAGCTGGAACTACAGGTGTGTAACACCACACCCAGCTAATTTTTGTATTTTTAGTAGAGACAGGGTTTCTCCATGTTGGCCAGGTTGGTCTCCAACTCCTGGGCTCACGCAACCTGCCTGCCTCAGCCTCCCAAAGTGTTGGATTACAGGCATGAGGCACTGTGCCCGGCTCACCGCTGAGGTGGGCGGATCACTTGAAGTCAGCAGTAAAACCAGCCTGGCCAACACAGTGAAACCTCGTCTCTACTTGAAATACAAAAAATTAAGCAGGCATGGTGGAGCGCGCCTGTAGTCCCAGCTATTCAAGAGGATAAGACAGGAGAACTGCTTGATCCTGGGAGACGCAGGTTGTAATGAGCCAAGATCATGCCATTGCATTCCAGCCTGGGCGACCGAGCAAGACTCTGTCTCAAAATCATAAATAAATAAACAAACATCAAATACAACTAATCAATGGGAATAAGAGGAAAAGAATCAACTATTACTTACCAATATAGCTTCTAGTAAGGCGACAGTATCCTGACTTTCAAATTTCTTATTGTTAGTGAACCAGTGAATCAGCTGCATAACTAGTGGCTCGTACAGCTGCCTTGTCACCTGAAGAAAGAATACCATTAAAGTTAATTCCCTTCACGTTAAAGAAATATTACTCTGTAAAGAGTTCCATTTAAATGCCATTTGCAGTATAAAATTAAGCAATACTACTACCATGGTTGTACTACTTTCCCTTTTTAGTTCAGGCTCAAGTGGTCCTCTCCCACCTCAGCCTCCAGAATAGCTAGGACTACAGGCATGTACCACCACACCCAGTTAACCTAAAATTTCTTTTTAGTAGAGACAGGGTCCCACTATGCTGCTGAGGCTGGCCTTCAACTCCTGGCCTCAAGTGATCCTCCTGCCTCAGCCTCCCAACATGCAGGGATTACAGGTATGAGCCACCATCCCCAGTCCCATTAGTTTCCTTTTCCAGTTTAATCCCATGATGAGGAGTCCAGCAAAGAAAAATATGCAACTAAAGCTCCCTGTTCCTCTGATTGGGAGGACAATTTAGGATAGATATTGTTGGGTTTTTAATACTCATCTTTATTCATCTGATCTTGAACATGCACACAAGATATCCTGGATTACAGACAGATCCTCACCATTCAACTATTATACAAAGCAAATAATAACCCTGTGGTTCCCCACAGCCTAACTGTCCCTCCTTGTGGTGACAAAATGAAAGCCCAATCAATGTGCTATATACACAAATTCAAAGCCTGCACCACAGGGGAGGAACATAGAAAAACAGATTTAATCTGTTTATATGTAGGACAAAGAGGAAGCTGCCTCTCCCACTGCTGCCAAAAGGAGGGAGAAAAACCTCTATGGAGATAGGATGAAAAGGATCCTAGGTCTAATCTTCTGGAACATAAATAAAGCCTCTCCAGGAGCCAGGAGTCCCGTACTCCCCGGCTTTGTAAAATCCAAGATGTCTCCAGGCCTGGGCTCCTCCCTTCTGACAAGTAAATCCATACCCAAGAAGGCAGAGATCCTGTCTTCCTGGAAGCTTGGAAGTGTAATCTAGTGGCCTGGTGGAGGTGTGACCATGTGGTCATCTTGGAGCAGTAAGAGAAGTGGATCAAAGCAATTAGCTAGACAAACTGTTACAAATCTAATCCTCATTATACATGAGAGTAAAATGCTGGCCAGGCACAGTGGTTCATGCCCGTAATCCCAGCATTTTAAGAGGCCAAGCCCGGAGAGTCTTTTGAAGCCAGTTCAAGACCATGCTGGGCAATATAGCAAGACCTTGTCTCTAAAAAAATTATTTTTTAATTAGCTAGGCATGGTGGTGCGTGCCTGTAGTCCCAGCTACTCAGGAGGCTGAGACGGGTGAGTGTCTTGGGCCCAGGAGGTGGAGGCTGCAGAGAACTATGATTGTGCCACTGCACTCCAGCATAGGTGACAGAAGGACACCGCGTCTAAAAAAAAAAATTAAAATGGCCAGGCATGGTGGCTCACGCCTGTAATCCCAGCACTTTGGGAGGCTGAGGAGGGGAGATCACTTCAGGTCAGGAGTTTATGACCACCCTGGCCAAAATAGTGAAAACCCTTCTCTGCTAAAAATCCAAAAATTAGCCGGGTGTGGTGGTGGTCGCCTGTAATCCCAGCAACTTGGGAGGCTAAGGGAGGAAAATCGCTTGAACTGGGAGGTGGAGGTTGCAATAAGCCAAGATTGTGCCACTGCACTCCAGACAGTGAGACTTCGTCAAAAAAAAGTAAAATGCTTGTGGTGTAAGTTAAGGCGAACACTCCCTACACTGATATCCTGTACATTTCTGCCTCAGAGGCCAGGTTTTTTATAGGAGCACTGAGCTAACCAGACCTTTATTCCCCACAGTTATTGAGCTCACCAATTAAGTACTTTGATATTAGAGGTCCATACTGTAGTTAATATCACCTCGAAAATGATGCAAAATGTCCCAGGGCTCAGAATAAACAACTCAGAGACTCTTCCAAATAGTCTTTCCAGTCTTTGAAGGTATTTTTCCCCCAATACCTTCACTGGCCTCTATGAAGCAATTTTTAAGATTAATCAATATAAAAGGGTCTTAACTTTCAGTCTGAAAGTTTAACCTGGTCTTAAAGTATCACTTTTTTTTCCCACAAAAGAATCATACTGTTCTGTTCTTAGTACAAAAGTTTTTTAATACATGTATACATAGCTAGATATATATACAATATATACATACCCCTTTCTAGAAAACCATCCCGCTCCAGTCCTACATCCCAAAGGTAACTACTGTGAACTTTCAAAATATTTTATTTGTATACTTTTTTTTTTTTTTTTAAGACAGAGTCTTGCTCTGTCGCCCAGGGTAGAGTGCAGTGGTACAATCTCGGCTCACTGCGACCTCTGACTCCTGGGTTCAAATGATTCTCCTGTCTCAGTCTCCCAAGTAGCTGGGATTACAGGTGTCCACCACCACACCCGACCAATTTTTGTATTTTTAGCAGGAACAGGGTTTCACCATGTTGGCCGGGCTGGTCTCGAACTCCTGACCCCCAGCCAATTTATATATATTTAAATATGTGTATATGCACATGTAAAAACAAAAAAAAATCTGCCAAGGAGGCAGAGCTCCTGTCTTCCTGGAAGAAACCAGTAACTGGTTTCTTCCTTAGAGTACTTTCCACGTAAACATATGCACTCTACCAGTGTTTTCACTAGCTGCCCAGTACTTCAACTAAGGACATACCACAACCCAGCTGGCAGAACCCTACTGCTAGAAATGCAAGTATTTCTAAATTATGACTACCATGCAGAGTGGAGAGTCCTGAGCAAACTGTTTAAGCAGCTTTGTTGTAAGGAAGCTGCTACGCCAGGGCTGTGGTCACCCAGTCCGAGCCCAGCTGCAGAGTACTGTGCCTGCATTGCCCCACCAACCATGACGCACAGGGTTCTTTCCTTGTGCCCTTGGCAACACCAAACATTGTCCATCTTTTAAATACTTGACAGTAGCCAATCATTTTAATTTGAAGTTCCTTGTTTACGAAAAGGTTGACTATTTTAAGATACATTCCATCGGCCATTTACATTTCTTCTTTTATGAGCTGCCTATTTTTTTCTTTATACGTTTGTCTATTTTTAAATCTGATTTATTCAGTAGTACGTTGCACATTATGTATATGTTACAATGTTGGTTTTGTGCCATTCAGTAGTCTTAAACATTTATAAGGTCAAAACCATCAATACATTAACACTTTTATGTGTCTCCCTATCTGTACAAACGTTATAGAAAGACACAGAAGGATGCCGATTATGGAACGGTAATGAAATCCATCCAAGGAGCAGAAATCACACTGCACACAGAAGAAAACGTTTTGAAATGCTACGAGTCTACTTTTTCTTAACAAAACATCTATGCACATGTCAAGATGTGTTATTATAAAGACATTCTCCAGACTTTCCAGAGGATCTAACATCTTTTCCCAGGGAACAAGCATGTGAAAGGGGTGACGTGAAGGTTCATTTTTATCTTTGAACATTTTTATATTATAAACTGATGTGTTATCAACAAAAAAGACCCCAAGACTTAAAGACATACACAGACAGACAAGCTATGTAGTCATTACATTTTTCTGTAATTTATTTACAGTTTGTTTTTCCTTCCAAATCTTATTGATTTACAATTAGTTTCTTCACTTGTGACAAAGACTCTTTCCCTTACCCTAACTCTAGTCAGGCTCCTCTGAACTCTTCTCAACTAGGCCTTGACTTCTGGGCTTCCATGTTCATCTCTATTAGTCCAATTTTACCAAGAACTCTGGTGGGTCAGTTCAGCGAAAACCCCTCTCCCCTTGATATATAATCTAATTCGTCATCTCCCACCAGCTCCCAGGCAGTGTTTGGTCACCCTGGCCCATCTTCAGCCATAACACTCTTAGGTTGGTTTAGCCACAATCCTCTTTATGTCTGATGTTTTCTCTATTGCGGGAAGTCAGGGACCCCAACGGAGGGACTGGCTGGAGCCAGGGCAGAAGAACATAAATTGTGAAGATTTCAGGGACATTTATCAGTTCCCCAAATAATACTTTTATAATTTCTTACACCTGTCTTTACTGCAATCTCTGAACATAAATTGTGAAGATTTCATGGACATTTATCACTTCCCCAATCAATACTCATAATTTCTTATGCCTGTCTTTAATCTCTTAATCCTGTTATCTTCATAAGCTGAGAATGTACATCACCTCAGGACTACTATTGTACAAATTGATTGTAAATTATGTGTGCGTGAACAAAATGAAATCAGTGCACCCTGAAAAAGAACAGAATAACAGCGATTTTCAGAGAACAAGGGAAGATAACCATAAGGTCTGACTGCCTACGGGGTCGGGCAGAACAGAGCCATATTTTTCTTCTCACAGAAACCCTATAGACGGATGTGCGAGTAGGAGAAGTATCACTGAATTCTTTTCCCAGCAAGGAATGACCCTGGGGAAGGAATGCATTCCTGGGGGTAGGTCTACAGACAGCCACTCTGGGACTGTCTGTCCTATGCAGTTGAGATAAGGAATGAAATATGCCCTGGTCTCCAGCAATACCCTCAGGCTTACTAGGATTGGGAAATTCCAGCCTGGTAAACTCTCGTCAGACCGGTTGCCTGCTCTCAAATCCTGTTTCCTGTTAAGATGTTTATCAAGACAATGAGTGCACACTGGGACATAGGCCCTCATCAGTAATTCTAATTTTGCCTTGCCTTGTGACCTTTATTACCCTTTGAAGCATGTGATCTTTGTGACCTACTCCCTGTTCATACACCCCCTCCCCCTTTAAAATCCCTAATAAAAACTTGCTGGTTTTGTGGCTCCAGGTTGTCATCACAGTCCTACCAATATGTGATGTCACCCCCAGAGGCACAGCTGTATAATTTCTCTCTTTGTACTCTTTATTTCGCAGACTGGCCGATCCTTAGGGAAAATAGAAAAGAACCTACGATGAAATATTGGGGGCTGGTTCCCCCAATATACCTCTTAGTGATTTTCCATCCACTGACCCTGACCCTGCTCCTTGGCTATCAATCCCCCTGGTCAATAAGTATTTGGAGTAGAGCCCAATCCCTCTCCAGCAGTGTAAAAGCCCACTGGAATAGCCTCCCCTTTAGTAGTTTTCCTTAACATCTTTAACGAATGTCAAAATTTTTTCTTTAACATGTTAGTCATTTGACCTAGTATCATTTATCAAATGACCCATTTCCCACTTAAATGGCCCCCTACCATAGACACAATTTTCATATACACACTTTCTAGCACCTACCTCTCCCACTGAGCCATCTGTGCACTGGTTCAGCCTCTTACACTCCGTTAAGGCCCCTTTTTAACATTTGCTACACTAGACTCCCTCCAGCACACTACCCTTTCAAAACGTGTCTTGCTTATTAGGCTCAAGCAATTACTCCTTCAGATTATTTTTAAGTTCAAAAATAAAATTAATTCTGGATTTTTTACTGGAATTATACCAGAGTTAATTGATTTGGGGAAACTTGACATTTTTTTTCAATAATGTCTAACTCAGGTACATAAGCTATTCATCTTCTATAGTCATAAAATACATTTGCCTGGCACACTGAAGTTTATTCCTAGACATTTTTTTTTATGCTGTTATGAACAAGATGTTATAGACATATTTTCCAAGTGGTCAATACTAATATATGAAATATATGAGAATAACATGAAAACAGATAATGAGAATTATGGGTTTATAATTCATCAGCTTTTTCCTTTATTAATTCTTAGAGTTTATCAGCTAATATGCTTACGCTTGGGCTTTCCAGATTTGGAAACAATTATAGTAATCTTTTCTCCTTCCTAATATTCCTTCTGTGATTTTCTTTTTTTTTTTTTTTTTTTTTATTTTTATTTTTATTTTATTTTATTTTTTTTTATCAATTCATCATTTATATCATGTATAACTCCCCAATGCAATCCCTCCCTCCTCCCCCCTCCCCCCTCCCCATGATAGGCCCCAGTGCGTGACGTTCCCCTTCCCGAGTCCAAGTGATCTCATTGTTCAGTTCCCACCTATGAGTGAGAACATGCGGTGTTTGGTTTTCTGTTCTTGTGATAGTTTGCTAAGAATGATTGTTTCCAGCTGCATCCACGTCCCTACAAAGGACGCAAACTCATCCTTTTTTATGGCTGCATAGTATTCCATGGTGTATATGTGCCACATTTTCTTAATCCAGTCTGTCACAGATGGACATTTGGGTTGATTCCAAGTCTTTGCTATTGTGAATAGTGCCGCAATAAACATACGTGTGCATGTGTCTTTGTAGTAGAATAATTTATAATCCTTTGGGTATATACCCAGTAGTGGGATGGCTGGGTCATATGGTACATCTAGTTCTAGATCCTTGAGGAATTGCCATACTGTTTTCCATAATGGTTGAACTAGTTTACAATCCCACCAACAGTGTAAAAGTGTTCCTATTTCTCCACATCCTCTCCAACACCTGTTGTTTCCTGACTTCTTAATGATTGCCATTCTAACTGGTGTGAGATGGTATCTCATTGTGGTTTTGATTTGCATTTCTCTGATGGCGAGTGACGATGAGCATTTTTTCATGTGTCTGTTGGCTGTATGAATATCTTCTTTTGAGAAATGTCTGTTCATATCCTTTCCCCACTTTTTGATGGGGTTGTTTGTTTTTTTCTCGTATATTTGTTTGAGTTCTTTGTAGATTCTGGATATTAGCCCTTTGTCAGATGAGTAGGTTGCAAAAATTTTCTCCCATTCTGTAGGTTGCCTGTTCACTCTGATGGTAGTTTCTTTTGCTGTACAAAAGCTCTTTAGTTTAATTAGATCCCATTTGTCAATTTTTGCTTTTGCTGCCGTTGCTTTTGGCGTTTTAGACATGAAGTCCTTGCCCATGCCTATGTCCTGAATGGTACTACCTAGATTTTCTTCTAGGGTTTTTATGGTATTAGGTCTAACATTTAAGTCTCTAATCCATCTTGAATTAATCTTCGTATAAGGGGTAAGGAAAGGATCCAGTTTCAGCTTTCTACTTATGGCTAGCCAATTTTCCCAGCACCATTTATTAAATAGGGAATCCTTTCCCCATTTCTTGTTTCTCTCAGGTTTGTCAAAGATCAGATGGCTGTAGATGTGCGGTATTATTTCTGAGGACTCTGTTCTGTTCCATTGGTCTATAGCTCTGTTTTGGTACCAGTACCATGCTGTTTTGGTTACTGTAGCCTTGTAGTATAGTTTGAAGTCAGGTAGCGTGACGCCTCCAGCTTTGTCCTTTTGACTTAGGATTGTCTTGGCAATGCGGGCTCTTTTTTGGTTCCAGATGAACTTTAAAGCAGTTTTTTTCCAATTCTGTGAAGAAACTCATTGGTAGCTTGATGGGGATGGCATTGAATCTATAAATAACCTTGGGCAGTATGGCCATTTTCACGATATTGATTCTTCCTATCCATGAGCATGGTATGTTCTTCCATTTGTTTGTGTCCTCTTTGATTTCACTGAGCAGTGGTTTGTAGTTCTCCTTGAAGAGGTCCTTTACATCCCTTGTAAGCTGGATTCCTAGGTATTTGATTCTCTTTGAAGCAATTGTGAATGGAAGTTCATTCCTGATTTGGCTCTCTGCTTGTCTGTTACTGGTGTATAAGAATGCTTGTGATTTTTGCACATTAATTTTGTATCCTGAGACTTTGCTGAAGTTGCTTATCAGCTTAAGGAGATTTTGGGCTGAGACGATGGGGTTTTCTAAATATACAATCATGTCATCTGCAAACAGGGACAATTTGACTTCTTCTTTTCCTAACTGGATACCCTTGATTTCTTTCTCTTGCCTGATTGCCCTAGCCAGAACTTCCAACACTATGTTGAATAGGAGTGGTGAGAGAGGGCATCCCTGTCTTGTGCCAGTTTTCAAAGGGAATTTTTCCAGTTTTTGCCCATTCAGTATGATATTAGCTGTGGGTTTGTCATAAATGGCTCTTATTATTTTGAGATACGTTCCATCAATACCGAATTTATTGAGCGTTTTTAGCATGAAGGGCTGTTGAATTTTGTCAAAAGCCTTTTCTGCATCTATTGAGACAATCATGTGGTTCTTGTCTTTGGTTCTGTTTATATGCTGGATTACGTTTATTGATTTGCGAATGTTGAACCAGCCTTGCATCCCAGGGATGAAGCCCACTTGATCATGGTGGATAAGCTTTTTGATGTGCTGCTGAATCCGGTTTGCCAGTATTTTATTGAGAATTTTTGCATCAATGTTCATCAGGGATATTGGTCTAAAATTCTCTTTTTTTGTTGTGTCTCTGCCAGGCTTTGGTATCAGGATGATGTTGGCCTCATAAAATGAGTTAGGGAGGATTCCCTCTTTTTCTATTGATTGGAATAGTTTCAGAAGGAATGGTACCAGCTCCTCCTTGTACCTCTGGTAGAATTCAGCTGTGAATCCATCTGGTCCTGGACTTTTTTTGGTGGGTATGCTATTAATAATTGCCTCAATTTCAGAGCCTGCTATTGGTCTATTCAGGGATTCAACTTCTTCCTGGTTTAGCCTTGGGAGAGTGTAAGTGTCCAGGAAATTATCCATTTCTTCTAGATTTTCTAGTTGATTTGCGTAGAGGCGTTTATAGTATTCTCTGATGGTAGTTTGTATTTCTGTGGGGTCAGTGGTGATATCCCCTTTATCATTTTTTATTGCATCTATTTGATTCCTCTCTCTTTTCTTCTTTATTAGCCTTGCTAGCGGTCTGTCAATTTTGTTGACCTTTTCAAAAAACCAACTCCTGGATTCATTGATTTTTTGGAGGGTTTTTTGTGTCTCTATCTCCTTCAGTTCGGCTCTGATCTTAGTTATTTCTTGCCTCCTGCTAGCTTTTGAATGTGTTTGCTCTTGCCTCTCTAGTTCTTTTAATTGTGATGTTAGAGTGTCAATTTTAGATCTTTCCTGCTTTCTCTTGTGGGCATTTAGTGCTATAAATTTCCCTCTACACACTGCTTTAAATGTGTCCCAGAGATTCTGGTATGTTGTATCTTTGTTCTCATTGGTTTCAAAGAACATCTTTATTTCCGCTTTCATTTCGTTATGTACCCAGTAGTCATTCAGGAGCAGGTTGTTCAGTTTCCATGTAGTTGAGCGGTTTTGATTGAGTTTCTTAGTCCTGAGTTCTAGTTTGATTGCACTGTGGTCTGAGAGACAGTTTGTTATAATTTCTGTTCTTTTACATTTGCTGAGGAGTGCTTTACTTCCAATTATGTGGTCAATTTTGGAATAAGTGCGATGTGGTGCTGAGAAGAATGTATATTCTGTTGATTTGGGGTGGAGAGTTCTATAGATGTCTATTAGGTCCGCTTGGTGCAGAGATGAGTTCAATTCCTGGATATCCTTGTTAACTTTCTGTCTCGTTGATCTGTCTAATGTTGACAGCGGTGTGTTGAAGTCTCCCATTATTAATGTATGGGAGTCTAAGTCTCTTTGTAAGTCCCTAAGGACTTGCTTTATGAATCTGGGTGCTCCTGTATTGGGTGCATATATATTTAGGAGAGTTAGCTCTTCCTGTTGAATTGATCCCTTTACCATTATGTAATGGCCTTCTTTGTCTCTTTTGATCTTTGATGGTTTAAAGTCTGTTTTATCAGAGACAAGGATTGCAACCCCTGCTTTTTTTTGTTCTCCATTTGCTTGGTAGATCTTCCTCCATCCCTTTATTTTGAGGCTATGTATGTCTCTGCATGTGAGATGGGTCTCCTGAATACAGCAGACTGATGGGTCTTGACTCTTTATCCAGTTTGCCAGTCTGTGTCTTTTAATTGGAGCATTTAGTCCATTAACATTTAAGGTTAATATTGTTATGTGTGAACTTGATCCTGCCATTAGATATTAACTGGTTATTTTGCTCGTTAGTTGATGCAGTTTCTTCCTAGCCTCGATGGTCTTTACATTTTGGCATGTTTTTGCGATGGCTGGTACCGGTTGTTCCTTTCCATGTTTAGGGCTTCCTTCAGGGTCTCTTGTAAGGCAGGCCTGGTGGTGACAAAATCTCTAAGAATTTGCTTATCTGTAAAGGATTTTATTTCTCCTTCACTTATGAAACTTAGTTTGGCTGGATATGAAATTCTGGGTTTAAAATTCTTTTCTTTAAGAACGTTGAATATTGGCCCCCACTCTCTTCTGGCTTGTAGAGTTTCTGCCGAGAGATCTGCTGTTAGTCTGATGGGCTTCCCTTTGTGGGTAACCCGACCTTTCTCTCTGGCTGCCCTTAAGATTTTTTCCTTCATTTCAACTTTGGTGAATCTGGCAATTATGTGTCTTGGAGTTGCTCTTCTGGAGGAGTATCTTTGTGGCGTTCTCTGTATTTCCTGAATTTGAATGTTGGCCTGCCCTACTAGGTTGGGGAAGTTCTCCTGGATGATTTCCTGAAGAGTGTTTTCCAACTTGGTTCCATTTTCCCCCTCACTTTCAGGCACCCCAATCAGGCGTAGATTTGGTCTTTTTACGTAATCCCATACTTCTTGCAGGCTTTGCTCATTTCTTTTTCTTCTTTTTTCTTTTGGTTTCTCTTCTCGCTTCATTTCATTCATTTGATCTTCAATCGCTGATACTCTTTCTTCCAGTTGATCGAGTCGGTTACTGAAGCTTGTGCATTTGTCACGTATTTCTCGTGTCATGGTTTTCATCTCTGTCATTTCGTTTATGATCTTCTCTGCATTAATTAGTCTAGCTGTCAATTCTTCCACTCTTTTTTCAAGATTTTTAGTTTCTTTGCGCTGGGTACGTAATTCCTCCTTTAGCTCTGATAAGTTTGATAGACTGAAGCCTTCTTCTCTCCTCTCGTCCAAGTCATTCTCTGACCAGCTTTGATCCGTTGCTGGCGATGGGCTGCGCTCCTTTGCAGGGGGAGATGCGCTCTTATTTTTTGAATTTCCAGCTTTTCTGCCCTGCTTCTTCCCCATCTTTGTGGTTTTATCTGTCTCTGGTCTTTGATGGTGGTGACGTACTGATGGGGTTTTGGTATAGGTGTCCTTCCTGTTTGATAGTTTTCCTTCTGACAGTCAAAAGGACTGTCTGTTGGTCTGTTGGAGATTGCTTGAGGTCCACTCCAGACCCTGTTTGCCTGGGTATCAGCAGCAGAGGTTGCCGAAGATAGAATATTGCTGAACAGCGAGTGTACCTGTCTGATTCTTCCTTTGGAAGTTTCCTCTCAGTGGTGTACTCCACCCTGTGAGGTGTGGGGTGTCAGACTGCCCCTAGTGGGGGATTTCTCCCAGCTAGGCTACTCAGGGGTCAGGGACACACCTGAGCAGGCAGTCTGTCCGTTCTCAGATCTCAACCTCCGCGTTGGGAGATCCTCGGCTCTCCCCAAAGCTGTCAGACAGAGTCGTTCGCGTCTGCACCGGCTCCTGCTACTTCCCCTGTTGGTCTTCAGCTGTGCGCTGTCCCCAGAGGTGGAGACTACAGAGACAGGCAGGCTTCCTTGAGCTGCTGTGAGCTCCACCCAGTTCGAGCTTCCCAGCGGCTTTGTTTACCTACTTAAGCCTCAGCAATGGCGGACGCCCCTCCCCCAGCCTCGCTGCTGCCTTGCGGATAGATCGTGGCAGACTGCTGTGTTAGCAGTGAGGGAGGCTTCGTGGGCGTGGGACCCTCCCGGCCAGGTGTGGGATATATTCTGGTGTGCCTGTATGCTTACAGCGCAGTATTGGGGTGGGAGTTACCCGATTTTCCAGGTGTTGTGTGTCTCAGTTCCCCTGGCTAGGAAAACGGATCCCCTTCCCCCTTGCGCTTCCAGGTGAGGCGATGCCTCGCCCTGCTTCAGCTCTCGCTGGTCAGGCTGCAGCAGCTGACCAGCACCGATTGTCCGGCACTCCCTAGTGAGATGACCCCAGTACCTCAGTTGAAAATGCAGAAATCACCGGTCTTCTGTGTCGCTTGCGCTGGGAGTTGGAGACTGGAGCTGTTCCTATTCGGCCATCTTGCTCCGCCCTCCTCCCTTCTGTGATTTTCTTATCCTACAGTATTGAATAGAATCTCCCAAATAGTTAGTAGGGCTGATGTCCTAGCCTTACGGGTCTCCTGACAAGTGTCTTTTAATTGCCAAGTGCCAAGTGCTGGGGTAGATGCTGGAGAGGGAGCAAGGAATACCAGGCTCTGCCCGTGCCCTCAGGGGACTCACAGACCTTGAGAGGTTAGGATGCTAAACATGGAAATAACTAACTCCAAGTAAAGCACTGACCACTCCCAGAAACAGGCCGTGCTCCCATGCTGGGTGGAAGCGCAAGGGAGTGTCAGTACTTCACACAGAGGATGACCTGGCTGCAAGATTCAGGCAAACATTCTATCACATTAAACATCATGTGAAACTACTATTTCATCAGGAGCTGCCAAATGCCTCCCAGGCTTCCACGGAGAGGTTCAATGCTATGTTAAATCTACTTCTGTGGTAAGTTTCCAGTTTTCACTATGAACTCTATTTAATAACAGTGCATCTGAACATACTGCTGGACTATATCCACACACGTATACTGCAGAATTTTCCAACTGCATTATGAATGAGTTTTGTATTTCATTTTCCTTTTTACGTGTATACCCTGATATTCAGGTCATGCTAGACTCATAAAATGAACTCAGAAGATTTCTTACCTTTTTCTGCCTCATGGCAGCAGTGAAGGATTTGTCCATAAAGTCATAGTATAGGCCACTTGTCAGCCATGGTTAGTTCTCTCTCTCTTTTTTTTTTTTTTTTGTTTGAGAATGAGTCTTGCTCTGTCTCCCAAGCTAGAGTGCAGTGGCGTGATCTCAGTGCACTGCAATCTCCACCTCCTGGGTTCAAGTGATTCTCATGCCTCAGCCTCTCGAGTAGCTGGGATTATAGACACGCGCCACCACGCCTAGGTAAGTTTTGTATTTTTAGTAGAGACAGGGGTTTTACCATGTTGGCCAGGCTGGTCTTGAACTCCTGACCTCAGGTGATCCAATCACCTCGGCCTCCCAAAGTGCTGGGATTATAGGTGTGAGCCACCACACCTGGCCCATGGTTATTTCTCTTTTCTTCCCTCTGTGAAAGACTATGTTTGTCCATGAGAGGGGTGACAGCTAAGTCACCTTCAGATGCCTGGACTCTCAGTAACTTTTAACTATAACAGCGATTCCCAAACTTCGAGACACACTGAAAGTGGAGGGGAGAGCTTTTAGAAGTTCTGGTGCCCAGGTCGTGCCCAGGTCATGTCCAAGACCAATTAAACCAGAGGACCTGGGGTAGCAGCCAGGGAGCAGTATCATTCTTAATGATCTCCAGGTAATTCCACTGCTCTGTTGACTACTGAATTAGAGAAACCAAACTTTTTAAAGTTTCAGTTTAAAAAGTTCAGTTAAAGTTTCAGTTACAACTGTTTCAGATTCAAAGCCCTTACCTGATCAACATCACACGCAAGTCGAAGCAGCACAGGAAACGTCCGCTTATAGAGCTGGTACATGGGTGGGGCTCCCTGTCCCCCTTCCGGCATCTGCGTGGCTTTGCCCAACATAAACATAACCATGCTATGTAAAAGTTCACAGGCTGCAACCTAAAACAGACCAGGAGGTCAGCAACATCTAAGTTATCACACTGAAGACGAGAGAATATGTGAAATGTCACTCAATTTAGCCCTTTAAGAAGAAAAATTTCATTGCACATAACTATCACGTAAACCAAATATAAATTAACTGGAATTAGCATTTCTTGCTGTATAATACTAATGATTCTGTTCACTTTGTTTTTTATCCAAGAACAAAAATTAAAATTTAAAGCTTTAGAAACTGACACTAATACATTCTTGAGAAGTATATTTCACTGTTGCCATATTAAAGAACTATATAACTTTGCTTCATCTGTTAGCACATTTTAAACTATCACTTTTAGTAAAAATATTTTTTGAAGCACTATAGAAAATTTACAAATTAATACATGCATACCTCATTTTATGAGGCTTTGGACACAATGTGTTTTTTAACAAATTGAAGGTCTGTGGCAACCCCCTTGTTGAAAAATTCTACTGGCTCAATTCTTCCAACAGCATGTGCTCACTTTGTTAGCATTTTTAAGCAATAAAGCATTTTAAAGTATGTATATGAAGTTCTAATTCTATTACACACTAAATAGACCACAGTAGAGTGTAAACATAACTTTTACATGTACTGAAAAACCAAAAAACTAGTGTGATTTGCTACACTGAGATGTTAACTTTATTGCTGTGGTCTGGAGCTGAACCTGCAGTATCACCAACGTATGCTTGTATGAAAATTTGAGATTATCTGTTTCTAAACTCCTAGACTGAAGAGGATAACCAAGCATAGACGAAATATCACTCTAAATGCCCTTTATATTGCATTTATATAAAGAAAAGCTTTTGGTATATTAATGTTTTGAAAGGCAATTTTTTTTTTTTCTGAGATGGAGTTTCGCTCTGTCGCCCAGGCTAGAATCCAGTGGTGTAATCTCGGCTCGCTACAACCACTGCCTCCCGGGTTCAAACGATTCTCCTGCCTCAGCCTCCCGAGTAGCTGAGACTACACTCGCACGCCAGCACACCTAATTTTTGTATTTTTAGTAAAGATCAGGTTTTACCATGTTGGCCAGACTGGTCTCAAACTCCTGACCTCAAGTGATCTGCCCGCCTCGGCCTCCCAAAGTGCTGGGATTACAGGCATGAGCCACCACACCCAGCCCAGTTATCTATTAAGACGATTTATGTGACTTCCATTTCTCAATGACACTGACTTCTAATAAGTAAGTAGTTTTCTAATTACTGTATTACAGAAAACAGAAAAATACTAATATTGGAATGGCTGAAATGTGTTCTCCATATCCTAACCAATATGTATTTTTAAAGCAACAGGAGCTAAATAATGGGTGAAATAAAAAATAGAAGTACTTTAGTTTGTCTGTCACTGGCTGTGAGCGCTAATTCTGTGACTCGAGGCAGGAACACGTCCAGGAAAATGACAGGTTTCATCTCTCTAAAGGGCACTGCAAAGCTCAGCCGCTTCTCTCTGTCCCAGGCCACATAGCTCTTCATCATCTCATCAGAGGAAGCGACTGTTAGAAAAGATTTTAAAAGAACAAAACATTTTTTTCTTTTTATTACTGTCAGAATTATTCACAAATCAAAACATTTCTAACGCCACCTGTTCTACATTCTATTAAAGTGAAGCCCTTCATTCACCTTTCCCTATTCTTTTGCCTCAGATATGCAATTACATCAGAAATCACTCGATTTAATTTAAAGTAAAATTACTTTTAAACAAGCCTAATAGTCTCGAATGTTTAACATCCAAATTCACTTAGTTACTTATTCTGTGGAAGAAAGTCAATGAACAAAATTTTTACTTTAAAAACAAAAATCTTGGCCTTGCACAGTGGCTCATGCCTTTTGGGAGCATTTTGGGAGGCCGAGGCGGGCAGATCACCTGAGGTCGGGAGTTCGAGACCAGCCTGACCAACATGGAGAAACCCCGTCTCTACTAAAAATACAAAATTAGCCGGGAGGAGTGGCGCATGCCTATAATCCCAGCTACTAGGGAGGCTGAGGCAGGAGAATCCCTTGAACCTGAGAGACTGAGGCTGCGGTGAACCGAGATCACGTCATTGCGCTCCAGCCTAGGCAGCAAGAGCAAAACTCCATCTTCAAAAAAAAAAAAAAAAAAAATCTCTTTAAAACACTTTCCAGGCCGGGCACGGTGGCTCAAGCCTGTAATCCCAGCACTTTGGGAGGCCGAGACGGGTGGATCATGAGGTCAGGAGATCCAGACCATCCTGGCTAACATGGTGAAACTCCGTCTCTACTGAAAAATACAAAAAACTAGCCGGGCGAGGTGGCGGGCGCCTGTAGTCCCAGCTACTCGGGAGGTTGAGGCAGGAGAATGGCATAAACCCGGGAGGCAGAGCTTGCAGTGAGCTGAGATCCGGCCACTGCACTCCAGCCTGGGAGACAGAGCACGACTCAGTCTCAAAACAAACAAACAAACAAAAAAACACTTTCCAAGTACAGGCTCTAACTCCCTAAATAACCAAAACTCCCTAGTATTAACACCAAATTTCAAAAGTAAAAATACAGAGGAATTTTTACTAATCAAAAATGTAGACTTTTGACCAGGCACAGTGGGGCACGGTGGCTCACACCAGTAATCCCAGCACTCTGGGAGGCAGAGGCTGGGGATCACCTGAGGTTAGGAGTTCAAGACCAGCCTGGCCAACATGGTGAAACCCCATCTCTACTAAAAACACAAAACATCAGCCAGGCATGGTGGCGTCTGTCTGTAATCCCAGCTATTCAGGAGCCTGAGGCAGGAGAAACGCTTGAACCTGAGAGGTCGAGATGGCTGTGAGCCAAGATTATGCCACTGCATTCCAGCTTGGGCAATAGAGCAAGAAAAAAAAAGAAAAGAAAAGAAAAAAAAGTGGATTCTTTTAAATTGAAATAATAGAGACAGCTTCTTGCCATGATGTTGCCCAAGCTAGTCTCAAACTCCTGAGGCTCAGGTAATCTTTCCACCTCAGCCTCCCAAAGTTCTAGAATTACAAGCGTGAGCCACCACACGCAGCCTACTAATCAAATATGGTAATTCTCATTTGGAAAAATTTCTAAAAATATCAAAATATTAACAATATTGGATCTCAAAGAGATTAACTTGGAATTCCTGACACATGGAAAAGAGTATCAAATTACATTGTTTCAAACTGGATAACATTCTTAACAAGTCAAGCTAGAACATCTATTCTACTGGTATACTGAATTATTCCAATTTTATGGATACAGTCAAAGAATTTCATTAGCCAAGATATTATTCTTTATAATCTTATTTAAAATATATAAATCACATATAGGAGTAAATATTCAGAATATATTATGAACTGGATACATCCAAATAAAAGCACAAATATATCTACAGAGGTTATTTATTTTAAAAGAAATTTACCTGTCAGAAGATTTTTGTTTATTTGTCCTCCTAGAGATCCAAGCATTTGTACTACTCTAATTCTTATTTCTTCTAAGGATATTGCTTCATTCTATAAATTTGAACAATTGTATATATGTGATTACAAATGGGTTAAAAATTAAACAGAAGACATATGAAAACACTCTTTGCCATCCACTTGGATGTCCATTTCCTAGACCAGCAATTCCAAACTTTTTGGCAGGATCCTTTCCACTCTTAAGAAACACCAAGGACCCCCAAAGAGCTCTGCTTTATGTAGGTCCTGTTTATCAGTAATAATGACATTAGAAATTGAAACTCAGAAACTATGTAAATAGTTACTTAATTAAAATTACTAAACCCCATTACATGTTATAAAAAGTAACTATATTTTCCAAACAAACGAAAACTCTGGGCAAAGTGGCCATCTCAGTGTGCCTTTCAGCTGTCATTTTAATAAAAATTGTGTCCACAAAGCAGTGGCTATTTCAGCTCCCCGTTCAAAGCACCACACAGTGCTTTTTCTCCAGATAGCTGTCACACTTCTCTACGCAGGCCTGCTTCATGTGCACCTCCTGCCTCACACACACAGTATTTTGAAAAATCTGTGCTCAGAGTCAGTGCTAGAGAATCAACAGTTTTCTCCATCACAATACCGTGGTGCAAATTAACAGAGTAAAAATAGCTTTGGCCTTGCACCCTGGATCCCCCAGGGGTCACAGTTAGAGAACCGTAGTGCTAAGGAACAGGCACTGTGTATCGGTACAAAAATTTTGGCAAAGCACCGTGGCACATGCCTGTAATCTTAGCATTTGAGAGGCTGAGGTGGGCGGATTGCTTGAGCCCAGGAGTTCAAGACCAGCCTGGGCAACAATGTAAAACCCATTTCTACAAAAAATACAAAAATTAGCTGGGCATAGTGGCACACGCCTGTGGTCCCAGCTACTCGGGTGGCTGAGGCAGGAGGATCACTTGAGCCTGGGAGGTTGAAGCTGCAGTGAGCTGAGATCACACTACTGCACTCCAGCCTGGGTGACGACTTGAGATCCTGCCCTAAAAAAAATTAAATCGATAAGAATACAAGAAATTTTATTTGTAAAACCATAGATATATTCAAGTTATATTATCCTGCTGTGTCATAAAATTATAAAAACTTTTATGCTGCCATTTCTTGTTTCATTCTAGTCTCTCAAACAAAAGGTGCCCAAAATAATGAGGTGAGAAGAACTGACCCTAGAGTTTGCATTATCAGTTTTAGATGTTAAAAGTTTTTCAGACCGGGCGTAGTGGCTCACGCCTGTAATCCCAGCACTTTGGAAGGCCGAGGCGGATGGATCACGAGGTCAGGAGATCGAGACCATTCTGGCTAACATGATGAAACCCTGTCTCTACTAAAAAAATACACAAAAAAAATTAGCCAGGTGTGGTGGCGGGCACCTATAGTCCCAGCTACTTGGGAGGCTGAGGCAGGAGAATGGCATGAACACAGGAGGCAGAGCTTGCTGTGAGCCAAGATCGTGCCACTGCACTCCAGCCTGGGTGACAGAGGGAGGTTCCATCTTAAAAAAAAAAAAAAGTTTCTCAAATTTTAATTCTTACTTAATTCCAAAATAGATATTTCCCCTATTCTAACTCAATTTTCTCTATTTACATCATTTTTTACTATCACATCATATGGTTCACTCGAGTAAACTGCCCCAAGGAATTATCACCAAAAAGCCACAAAAGTACAAAAAAGAAAACTGGAACAAACTAAACCTGGTAATATGACATATTGAAGATCTAAGCATAAATGAAAGTCTTACATATCCCTGGTATCAGTATTCTAACTTGCTTATTTAATATGAACCAGTTTACCTTTTATTATCCACTAAATACATTTGAAGGGAGGGATGAACAGAAAAACAAGACCAAAAAAAAAAAAATAAATAAACAAAACAGGTAATAGAGTTTATATTTTCATTGCTAAAAATATATTAATTTTTTTTGAGTCAGGCCATTCCCATTGCCCAGGCTGGAGTGCAGTAGTGTGATCTTGCTCACTACAAGCCTCAACTTCCCAGGCACAGGTGATTCTCCCACCTCAGCCTCCCAAGTAGCTGGGACCACAGGCATGTGCCAGTACACTCAGCTAATTTTTTGTATTTTTCAGTAGAGACAGGGTCTTCCTATGTTGCCCAGGCTGAGCTCAAGCAATCACCCACCTCAGACTCCTAAAGTGCTGGGATTACAGGTGTGCGCCACCATGACTGGCCAATATATTAAAATTATTTTTATATTGTACTCTACTTTGCAAACAAAAACAACTAACATTTTAAACGAAGATTTTTACTTTTCACAAGTGTTAGAATCTGATCTCTGCATTATGTAAGGTACAGAAAACACAAAGGACTTCTTACTGATGAAAGGTTCTTTGTCTTCTTCAGATGCTTTAACACCACTTTATTAAATCCTTTCTGGGCAGCCCGAGAAAGAGCTGACACTTCCCAGTTATTCTTGGTCTCATCTATCAACGGTAAATGACAATAAATTTAAAATAGTATTCATTCATTCATTTAATGCACATTAGCAACAACAAACTATACTGTCAAATAGAAACATTAAAATCCTAAATTATGATTTAACAAAACTAAGTTTCTAAAACAAAAAATACAAATGTTGGTTGCTTTTAAACATCACTGTCTGACAAACAGAACATGGCTCCTTGGGAAGTGTCTGACTCCAGGGTCGAGAAGAGCATGAATCATCTCATGGCGCAGGAGTGGCTCCCGCGCATCACACTCGGGCCAAATCTGGGACAATGTGAGCATCAAAACCAATCATGACGGCAAAAGATTAGACCCACTGAAAAATAAGAATCCACAAATCTTACTAAAACAGATAAATAAATAACAGGGAGAATTGTTTCTTGCAGAACATCAACTAGCATGAAAGAAATGATAGGGGTAGAAAAACACCATTTTGCAACCATCAAAGTAATACCTGATTGAGAATTGTCAGTGGATACTAAAACCATTATGGTGAGCTTGATGAGGAACAAGAATATTTACAGTGTTAAAGTACCCCGTATAATAAATTCCTTTTTTTTTAAGCAATCATAAACTTACAGAGGATGGAGAGTATATAATTTCTTTCCTGAAGCACTGAGGGTAAGTGACCAACTCAACACCCCACTGCCCCAAATGCTTCAATGTGTGTTTTCCACAAGGACAGCCTCCCAAACAACTGCCACACAACCATCCAAACCAGATTACCAACATTCACTCCTTAGCACCACTCAAAGAGTTCAGCATTCACCTAAGAATGTTTTTAACTCAGGACAGCATATTGCACTTAGTTGACCTATCTCTTTAGTCTCTTTTAGACCGAAGCTGTTCTGCAGTATTTCCTTGCATTTCATAATTTGGACATTTAAAAAATCATATGCTAGTAATTTTATACATGGTCTCTCCATTTGCATTTGTCTAGTATTTTCTCATGATTAGACTCAGGTTATGGGACTGAGTTGTACCATTTTACTATTTCCTTTATTAACTGCTGAATTAAACTCTGACACATGTTCATTTTCTCTCTGCAGTCATAGTTCTACAACTATAAAGTCATTTCCAACAGTTCTGAGATGTCCAGTGCATTCATGACACGGCCAGGTGAGCTGCGCCATGGGAGGGCACCTCCCGGTGGTTTAACCCCAGCAAGTCTTCTCTTGGTTCCAGAATGAATCCCCGGCAGTGGGATCTTACCTCTGCTCTCTCTAGCTAGTTCTTTTCCTTTCTATAATTGTGTGGTCCGTTTGGTGACCTTCTATGCGTAGATGTTAAAGAGTTCTACTCTCTGATGGGCCAGAGATGATAAGAGAATCTAGTTTTTAGCGGGTTTTTTTTTTTTTTTTTGAGCTCCAATAAGTTAAGAATTTTTAGTTCACTGGAAAAAACAGACCTTTGATATGTGGACAATTCAGCATTTTCTATGTCTTTTGGGAACAGGCCCCCAAATCTAGCCATAAACTGGCCCCAAAACTGGCCATAAACAAAATCTCTACAGCACTGTGACATGTTCATGATGGCCATGATGTCCACGCTGAAGGTTGTGGGTTTATTGGAATGAGGGGGAAAGGAACACCTGACCCACCCAGGGCGGAAAACCACTTAAGGCATTCCTGAACCACAAACAACAGCATGAGCCATCTGTGCCTTAAGGATATGCTCCTGCTACAGATAACTAGCCAGAGCCCAACCCTTTATTTCAGCCCATCCTTTTGTTGTAGCCCATCCTTTTCTTTCCTGTTTTAGTTAATCTATAATCTAGAGAAACAATGCTTATCACTGGCTTGCTGTCAAAAAATATGTGGGTAAATCTCTGTTCCTGGCTCTCAACTCCAAAGGCTGTCAGCCCCATGATTTACCACTCCACACTCTGTATTTCTATGTGTGTGTCTTTAATTCCTCTAGCGCTGCTGGCTGGTCTTCGCAATGTCTGTATCTCCTGGTTTTTGGCTCAAGTTGTGGAACTGAAACTATTTACTAAGCTCTCTCTGTGTCTTTGCAAGTATGTATGTATAATCAACAAAGGCCTATATCTACTTTCGTGTATAATGTTCTCCAGTATTTGGAGGGTATTGATAAATTAGATTATAAAGTCTCTTAAAGGATCTCTATTCTGATTTATACAGATATGTAAATTGAGTATTCCTAAAATTCTCCAAAAATAAGGAAGTTGAATTAACAGTGTTTTAAATGTGCTAGACTTTAAAAATCATACAGAAAACAACAATTTGGGATCATTTAGGAATATTCACGTAATTAAGGCACATCTGTGGTAAACAGACAAGTTTAATGTTTTGGTTTATATAAGTCTATTTTATCTATCAGTATTAAATACAATACGAACATACACTTTATTCTACTTGTGTTTGTTTTCCCTATAGTTATTCCAGCCAATAAGCTAACATTACTTCTCAATAACATTTTTTAAAACTGTGGTGTAATATACATAACATGAAATGTACTCTTTTAACCATTTTTAGATATATAATTGAGTGGCATTGATTACATTCAGTGTTGCGCAACCATCACCACATCCATCTCCAGAACTTTTTCAACATCTGAAACAGTCCCATATAACTTTTAAGATTATGAAAAATGCGGCTGGGTGCAGTGGCTCACGCCTGTAATCCCAGCACTTTGGGAGGCCAAGGGGGGCAGATTACCAGGTCAGGAGATCTAGACCATCCTGGATAACATGGTGAAACCCCCATCTCTACTAAAAATACAAAAAATTAGCCAGGCATGGAGGTGGGCGCCTGTAGTCCTAGCTACTCGGGAGGCTGAGGTAGGAGAATGGCGTGAACCCGGGAGGTAGAGCTTGCAGTGAGCCAAGATCACACCACTGCACTCCAGCCTGGGCAACAAAGCAAGACTCTATCTCGGAAAAAAAAAAAAAAAAAAAAAAAAAAAGATTATGAAAAATGTAATAAGTTTATGTCCAACTAAATTGAATCATTACCTGGGTAAACTTTTTTTTTTTTTTTTTTTTAGTTGCATCTCGCTCTGTCGCCCAGGCTGGAGTGCAGTGACCGGATCTCAGCTCACTGCAAGCTCCGCCTCCCGGGTTGACGCCATTCTCCTGCCTCAGCCTCCCGAGTAGCTGGGACTACAGGCGCCCGCCACATCGCCCGGCTAGTTTTTTGTATTTTTTAGTAGAGACGGGGTTTCACCATGTTAGCCAGGATGGTCTCGATCTCCTGACCTCGTGATCCGCCTGTCTCAGCCTCCCAAAGTGCTGGGATTACAGGCTTGAGCCACCGCGCCTGGCCTAGGTAAAGTTTTTATTTCCCCAGTAATTATATCGTGTAGTATGCCAACTGGAAGATTATTATCTTTAGGCAATTTGCAACCTTGAACTGACTGAGTTAATGGATACTTTGGATGGTTGGGTACTTTGCTAATTTCTAAGTAAAATATTAATAGAATACTGAAATATTGATGAAAAGGTACAATTTTTATGTTTATGTGCTTTTCCTGTTTGCTTTTATATTTTATAGGCCATTGAAGGTAGGAGCCTTGGGTCATGCTAATAGGCGTGCACATGCTTTCTCTTGGGGGGCTGCAGACAGTGGTATCTGTGAGCTCCATGAGTGCTGACATACTGCTAGTGTGCGAGGCTATTCTCAATTACCCACTCCAGTTTTCTAGGTGAACCATGAGTTTAGTATGTTATATAATTACAAGTGGTTGTGGCGGCTATATTAGAAGAAGAATACAGAAATCCAATGCATGCATGCTTTTTTTCTTTGAGACAGAGTCTTGCTCTGTCACCTGGACTGGAGTGCAGTGGCACAATCTCCGCTCACTGCAACCTCCGCCTCCCAGGTTCAAGGCAATTCTGCCTCAGCCTCCAAGTATCTGGGATTACAGGTGTGCACCACACACAGATAATTTTGTATTTTTAGTAGAGCCAGGGTTTTGCCATGTTGGCCAGGTTGGTCTCGAACTCCTGACCTCATGTGATCTGCCCACCTCAGCCTCCCAAAGTGCTTGGATTACAGGCGTGAGCCACTGCACCCAGCCTGATTTTTCTTTTTTCTTGGATTACAGGTGTGAGCCACAGCACCCAGTCTGATTTTTCTTTTTTCTTGGATTACAGGTATGAGCCACAGCACCCAGTCTGATTTTTCTTTTTTCTTTCTTGAGAAGGCTCTCACTCTGTCACCAGGCTATGGTGCAGTGGTGGCAATCTTGACTGAGCACAGCCTTGACCTCCCAGCTTCAAGCAATCCTCTCATTTCAGCCTCGACCTCCAGGCTCAAATAATCCTCCCCACCTCAGCCTCCCAAGTAGCTGAAACCATAAGCATGCACCACCACATCCTGCTAATTTTAAAATTTTTGTAACGAAATTAGCCAGGTACAGTGGTGCGCACCTGTAATCCCAGTCACTTGGGAGGCTGAGGCAGGAGAACTGTTGAATCGGGGAGGCGGAAGTTGCAGTGAGCCAAGATCGCACCACTGCACTCCAGCCTGGGTAACAGAGCAATACTTCGTCTCAAAAAAAAAAAAAAAAAAAAAAAAAAACAATTTGTAAAGATAAGGTCTCCTTATGTTGCCCAGACTGGTCTCGAACTCCTGGCCTTAAGTGATCCTCATCCCTCAGTCAGTCAAAATGGTACCTGGGATTACAGGTGTGAGCCAGTGCACCCAGCCTGCTTTTCATTTTTAAGTAAGAAGGGTAGTTCCTCATAAAAACAGTGAGTCTAAGACTTTTTTGTGTCTGGATCTCTTGCCAGAATTGGGACTTACCCCAAAATCTTTGTTTTTGTCGGTTAGAACTAGCAGCAGTTACAATATTGGAAACAGAAATAATGTTTTAAAGACTTATTAATTGTTTTGGAGGTCATGTTAACATGCATAACATCTCAGTATTTCTATGAGAATAGTTCTGATCTCCCAGACTCCCTGGGAACTGGTATTTGAAAGTTGTGCCAATTGGTTTCAGAATATGAAAGGACACAACACAGGACAAATCTCAGAAAGTGACTATCTGAGCCTGAAAAGATAATATGAAATGAGTTAAATTTTTAGCAAAGGTGACTTAACCTTGAAAAGTTTGGTTCTTTGGTTTACTGATCAAGGCCTTCGCCTATACCATGAGAAGTCATTCTTTTTTCAGATGAAATCTCACTCTGTCGCCCAGGCTGGAGTGGCAATGAAGCAATCTCAGCTCACTGCAACCTCTGCCTACCGGGTTCAAGTGATTCTCCTGCCTTGGCCTCCCAAGTAGCTGGGATTACAGGTGTACGCCACCATGCCTGGCTAATTTTTTGTCTTTTTAGCAGAGACAAAGGGTTTCACCACGTTTGCCAGGCTGGTCTCAAACTCCTGACCTCAGGTGATCCACCCAAGTTATGGGATTACAGGAATGAGCCACTGTGCCTGGCCAAGAAGTCATTCTTTGTATGTAATCTGCCAAGACAGCAAAGATTCACTGTCTTACCCGAAAAATTTCTGAAGCTTTATGCTGACCTTCGCTGTCTGAAAAAGGAGATTCAGGCCATGTGTCTTTGACAGGAGAGGTCCAGAGCGGCACTGAGTTCCCCCTCAGCAAGCCAAATCAGGATGCACATGTGGCCCACAAGTCCTACTGCTAGTCAGTGGGCTGAGAAGGGCTCTACCAGGTGTCTCTGCTGTAAAGCCACTATTTTCACTCTCAATCATTAGTACGTGTTTGGGTGAGGTATTTTAAAACCATGGTACTTCAAAAAGTGCCATGCTGGCTGTGAAGGTGTAGGGGCCACCTAGGAGGACACTCAGAGACCTCCAGGAACTGAGAATCATGCTCCAGCCGTCAGTCAGCAAGGAGACAGGAACCTTGGTTCTCCAATCACATGGAACTGAATCCTGCCAACAACCTGGATGGGGAGTGAACAAACTTGGCCTAGCCAACACCTTGATTTCAGTCATATGACTGAACACAGAACCCAGCTGAGCTCATCTGGACTTGTGTCCTACAAATCTATGAAATAATCAATGGGTGCTATTTTAAGCTAAGTTTATAAGAACTTATTATACACCAAACAAACAAAAAACCACTAGGAAACTTTAACTTACTCATTTTACTTATTTATATCTGTATATGCTCACTGCTTCCTGTTTGATTACATGGGTTATAATGTTTCTAAAGTTATTTATTTTGATGCTCAAATCATCACTAATTTTGCCTGTGACATTTCCCCCATCATGTTTTTAACATGTCCTTACTTTCTGGATGTTCTATAAAACATAGTATTCTAGGTTCATAATATATTTTCCTGGCCCCAGGTTGGAACCAAGGAGTCCTGGTTCCATTAATGGAAAATGAGGTGTGGGTCTGGGCATGGTAGCTCATGCCTGTAATCCCAGCACTTTGGGAGGCCAAGGTGGGTAGATCACTTGAGGTCAGGAGCTCGAGACCAGTCTGGTCAACACAGTGAGACCTCATCTCTACTAAAAATACAAAACTTAGCTGGGAGTGGTGGTGCATGCCTGTAGTCTCAACTACTTGGAAGGCTGAGGTGGAAGGATCACTTGAAATCAGCAGGCAGAGGTTTCAGTGAGCCAAGGCTGCGCCACTGCACTCCTGCCTGGGCAACAGAGTGAGACTCTGTCTCAAAAAAATAATAATAAAAAGAAAAAGAAAATGAGATTTGGAGGCCATGACCTGGGTGCCAGGTTTGCCTGTTACTATTCAGGTACCACACTCCTAGGCAGGTGCCTTCAGAGGCCAGAGTATATGTAACACACAAACACACACACTCTCTCTCTCAGTCCTATTTCCACATTTATTTACATGCATCCATATGTGAACACACATATGTAACTGGGGAGACGCAGAGGGAGAGGGAGGACAATGGGTTCAAACTGATATACCCACTTCAAATGCAGCTCCACAGTGTCCATTCCAATTTCCTGTCTTTCTGTATTTGTAGCTCACTCCAACATGAGAAACCTAGTTTCCCTTATTCTGAACGAATTTATGTATTTGTTCAATCCCCTGTGTGTAACCAAACTACTACCTCCATCACCCTCCTGGGTGCACCCTGACATCCCAGACAGCTGTCCCAACACATGGGTGCCTCATCTGGCTTGGGTAAACCCCATGCCAGGTCACCCTGTGGGGGATGACCTCCTCACGCCCTCGGGAGCACCTGGGACGTCCCCTGCCCAGCATCTACCTTCCTCTGTACCACCTAAAGGCCTCGGGACTGATCACTCTAGGAAGTGGAGTGTGGAATGCCTCAAATTACTAACTCACAAGAGGGAAAAATAGTAACTTGATGACCACAAAAAGATGATGCAAACACTGACCAAATGGTTAGAGTGGAAAAAACCAGCAAAGGCACCAAGGGTCCTGAAGAGGACCCAGTGTCTGTCAAAAAGGCATAGCCCAAAACTCACCAAGAGGAAACATCAGACAAACCCACATGGAAGGACACTGTTCAAAATAACTGGCCAGCAGTCATAAGAACTAAGAAAGGTTGAAGAACTATCCCACATTAAAGAAGCCTAAAGAGTTACAACTAAGGCCGGGTGTGGTGACTCAAGCCTGTAATCCCAGCACTTTGGGAGGCCGAGACGGGCGGATCACGAGGTCAGGAGATCCAGACCATCCTGGCTAACACGATGAAACCCCGTCTCTACTAAAAAAAATACAAAAAACTAGACGGGCGAGGTGGCGGGCGCCTGTAGTCCTGGCTACTCGGGAGGCTGAGGCAGGAGAATGGCGTCAACCCGGGAGGCGGAGCTTGCAGTGAGCTGAGATCCGGCCACTGCACTCCAGCCTGGGCGACAGAGCCAGACTCCATCTCAAAAAAAAAAAAAAAAAAAGAGTTACAACTAAAAGTAACACATGATCCTACACTGAATTCTAAACCAGGAAAAATGCAGCTAAAAAAATAAATTAATAGGGCAAGTGAAAAATGTGCCTATTGACTGTTACTTAGAAGAATATGTATCCATGTTATCTTTTTTTTTTTTTTTTTTGAGATGGAGTCTCGCGTCGCCCAGGCTGGAGTGCAGTGGCGCGATCTCGGCTCACTGCAAGCTCGCCTCCCGGGTTCCCGCCATTCTCCGCCTCAGCCCCGAGTAGCTGGGACTACAGGCCGCACCACCACGCCCGGCTATTTTTTGTATTTTTAGTAGAGACGGGGTTTCACCGTGTTAGCCAGGAGGGTCTCGATCTCCTGACCTCTGATCCACCGCCTGGTCTCCCAAAGTGCTGGGATTACAGCCATGAGCCACCGTGCCCGGCCAACACCCAGCTAATTTTTAAACTTTTTGTAGAGACAGGCGCTCCCTGTGTTGCCTGGGCTGGTCTCAAACTCCTGGGCTCAAGGGATTCACCTGCCTTGGCCTCCCAAAGTTTTGGGATTACAGGCGTGAGCTACTGCATCCAGCCAGGACTTGCCTTTGAATAGTGAAACATGATCAAGGAGATTCCGTGATGTTTAGAAGTCTATGAAGGAAGTTAAGAATATTAAATATCTTGCAGTAAAAATTTTCAAGGAGAGCAGATGAAATTACTCAAGCTTGAAATAGAGCCAGAACTCTGCAGTCAACAGTTTCACTGTTGGAACTAAAATAGGACCCTTGAAATCCTTCAGAATCAGAGGTAGCCAGGATCCTTCAAACACCCCAAGCCAACAAGGCCTCAGGACACATAGTTATTTGTGGGGTAGGGGGTAACAAAAGAATCACACAACTAAGCGAACAGGGGTTTTATTTGTTCACATAACTGGGAAGTCTGGAGGTAGACCTAAGCTAGGCATGGCTGGGTTCATATCAGGGTTCTCTCCCAGCATCTACATGATCAAATCTCAGGAGAGACTGATTGGTACTGCTTGGAGCATCTACCTATTTGCTGGAGCGATAATACTAATCAGAGAATAAGTGATTTGAATTGGCAAGCCCTGGGCCACATGCCCATCCATATGAGTAGAAAGTGGGATCAGCCTCACTCAAAATAAGTGAGGTGGATTTTCCATGAGAAAGAGGGGTTCTGTCAGCCCCTGGAATGGGAAAGGGTATTAGTGACAATGTCAAGCCCTGTGCCCCTGGAAAACAGCAAGGATCAGGACACCACCTCCCTCCAACTTTT
>NW_022142808.1:0-207 GCF_007565055.1 Rhinopithecus roxellana | reverse complement strand
ATCTTCTTGTTCTAGGTGATGATAATGGACCTGTATAGGCTTCGCTTGGATAGCCTCGACTTGTTGCTTAATGAATGTCATGAGCTTATTGAAGACCAAAGGTCCTACAGAGAGTAAGATCAATAGGCAAAGCAGGGGGCCCAGGAATGGCATAAGATAGGGAAGGAGTCCATGGAACCCAGTCCAAAACGGGTTATCGGTTATTTC
>NW_022142807.1:0-4483 GCF_007565055.1 Rhinopithecus roxellana | reverse complement strand
TGCCGGAAGCAGACGACGGGCGACGGTCGGTTTTTTGTGACTAGCGTTCCTGCTCCCCAAGCCCGTCCCCGCTATCCCCTCCTCCCCCTGCCAGATTGCGGAAAGACTCTGAGTGTATGACGCTTCGGGGAGAGATGCGGATCTTCCCCAACTCGGAGGATGAGAAAGATGACTCGCGGAGAACGGGACTAACGAGGAAAGTGACCGTGAGTGAGAAGGTGTTACCATCATGACAACATGACGGAGACTCGAGGCGAGAAATCAACCAAACGTAGCGGGGCCAGTATGACACCCCAACACCTCCAGGGCTGGAGTACAACCCTGAGAGGGAAACTTTCCAAAGGAAGAATAGACAGGACACTCGCTCTGTTCAGCAATTATTCTAATTCTTCGGCAACCTCCGCTGCTGAACCCAGGCAAACAGAGTTGGAGTGGACCTACAAGCAATCACAAGCACACCACCAAAGACAGTCCGGAGCTGACGTGGAAGAAAAGGAAAAGAGTCAAACAGAAGAGAACCATACCAACACCCTGTTGTTCTTCAGCTGTGCGCTGTCCCCAGAGGTGGAGTCTACAGAGACAGGCAGGCTTCCTTGAGCTGCTGTGAGCTCCACCCAATTCGAGCTTCCCAGCGGCTTTGTTTACCTACTTAAGCCTCAGCAATGGCTGGCGCCCCTCCCCCAGCCTCGCTGCTGCCTTGCACATAGATCGCGGCAGACTGCTGTGTTAGCAGTGAGGGAGGCTCCGTGGGCGTGGGACCCTCCCGGCCAGGATTGGGATATATTCTCCTGGTGTGCCTCTTTGCTTAAAGCGCCGTATTGGGGTGGGAGTTACCCGATTTTCCAGGTATTGTGTGTCTCAGTTCCCCTGGCTAGGAAAACGGATTCCCTTCCCCCTTGCACTTCCAGGTGAGGCGATGCCTCGCCCTGCTTCAGCTCTCGCTGGTCAGGCTACAGCAGCTGACCAGCATCGATTGTCCGGCACTCCCTAGTGAGATTACCCCAGTACCTCAATTGAAAATGCAGAAATCACCGGTCCTCTGTGTCGCTGGCGCTGGGAGTTGGAGATTGGAGCTGTTCCTATTCGGCCATCTTGCTCCGCCCCCTTATGTCTATATTTTATACCTATATCTATTATATCTATTATGTCTATATTTCATACCTACATCTATTATATCTATTATGTCTATATTTTATACCGATATCTATTACGTCTATATTTTATACCTATATCTATTATATCTATTATGTTTATATTTTATACTTATATCTATTATATATATTATGTCAGTATGTTATACCTATATCTATTACATCTGTTATGTCTATATTTTATCCCTCTTTTATATCTATTATGTCTATATTTTATAACTCTATCAATTATATCTATTATGTCTATATTTTATACCTCTATTATATCTATTATGCCTATATTTTATACCTATATCTATTATATTTATTATGACTATATTTTATACCTTCATCTATTATATCTATAATGTCTATATTTTATACCTATATCTATTATATCCACTATATCTCTATTTTATAACTATATCTATTATATCTATATTTGATACCTATATCCAATATATCTATATCTATATTTTATACCTATATCTCTTATATCTATTATGTCTATATTTTATACCTATATCTATCTATTATGTCTATATTTTATACCTATATCTGTTATATCTATTATGTCTATATTTTATACCTATATCTATTATGTCTATATTTTATACCTATATATTATATCTATTATGTCTATATTTTATATCTATATATTATGTCTATATTTTATACCTATATTTATTATATCTATTATGACTATATTTTATACCTATATCTATTATGTCTATATTTTATACCTATATCTGTTATGTTTATATTTTACACCTATATCTATTATGTCTATATTTAATACCTATATCTATTATAACCATTATGTCTATATTTTATTCCGATATCTATTATGTCTATATTTTATACCTATATCTATAATATCCATTATGTCTATATTTTATACCTATATCTATTATATCTATATTTTATACCTATATCTATCTATTATATCTATATTTTATACCTATATCTATTATATGTATTATGTCTATATTTTATACCTATATCTATTATATCTATTATGTCTATATTTTATACCTATATCTTTTATGTCTATTATGTCTATATTGTATACCTATATCTATTATATCTATTATGTCTATATTTTATAACTATATCTATTATATCTATTATGTCTATATTTTATACCTCTATCTATTATATCTATTATATCTATATTTTATACCTATATCTATTATAACTATATTTTTACCTATATGTCTTATATCTATATTTAATAACTATATCTATTATATCTATTAGATTTATATTTTATAATTATATCTATTATATCTATATTTTATACGTATATCTATTATATCTCTTATATCTATATTTTATAACTATATTGATATTTTATACCTTTATTATATCTATTATGTCTATATTTTGTACCTATATCTATTATATCTATGTCTATATTTTATACCTATGTCTTTATACCTATTATGTCTATATTTTATACCTATATCTATTATATCTATTATGTCTATATTTTATAGCTATATCTATTGTATGTATTATGTCTATATCTTATACCAATATCTATTATATCTATTATGTCTATACTTTATACCTATATCTATTATGTCTATATTTTATACCTGTATCGATTATATGTATTATGTCTATATTTTCTACCTGTATCTATTATATCTCTTATGTCTATATTTTCTACCTGTATCTATTATATCTATAATGTTTATATTTTATACCCATATGTATTATGTATATATTTTATAGCTATATCGATTATATCTATTATGTCTATATTTTATACATATATCTACTATACCTCTTATGTCTATATTTTATACCTATATCTACTATATCTATTGTGTCTTTATACCTATATCTACTATGTCTATATTTTATATCTTTATCTATTATATCTACTATGTCTATATTTTATACCTATATCTATTATATCTATTATGTCTATATTTCATGCCTATATCTATTATATCCACTATATCTATATTTTATACCTATATCTATTATATCTATATTTGATACCTATATCCATTATATCTATTATATCTATATTTTATACTTATATCTATTATAACCATATTTTATACCTATATCCATTATATCTATATTTTTTACCTATATCTATTTTATCTATTATATTTATATTTTATAATTATATCTATATCTATATTTTATACCTATATCTATTATATCTATTATCAATATTTTATACCTGTATCTATTATATCTATTTTTTATACATATATCTATTATATCTCTTATATCTTTATTTTATACCTATATCTATTATATCTATATTTTGTACCTATATCTATTATATCTATGATGTCTATATTTTATACGTGTATCTATTATATCTATTATGTCTATATTTTATACCTATATCTATTATATCTCTTATAACTATATTTTATATCTATATTAATTATATCTATTATGTCTATATTTTATACCTTTATCTATTTTATCTATTAGGTCTATATTTTATAACTATATCTATTACATCTATTATGTCTATATTTTATACCTATATCTATTATATCTATTATATCTATTTTTTATACCTATATCTATTATATCTTTATTTTACACCTATATCTCTATATATTGTGTCCATATTTCATAGCTATATCTCTTATATCTACATTTTATACCTATATCTATTATATCCATTATATCTATATTTTATACCTATATCTATATCTATTATATCTATATTTTATATCAATATCTATTAATATATTATATCTATATTTTATAACTATATCTATTATATCTATTATATCTATATTTATACCTGTTTCTATTATATCTATATTTTATATCTATATCTATTAAACCTATTATATCTATATTTTATACCTACATCTATTATATCTATTATGTCTTTATTTCATACCCATATCTATTATATCTATTATGTCGCTGTTTTATACCGATATGTATTATACCTATTATGTCTATATTTTATACCTATATCTATTATATCTATTATGTCTAAATATTGTACCTATATCTATTATGTCTATATTTTATACCTATATCTATTATAACTATTATGTCTATATTTCATAACTCTATCTGTTATAGCTATTTTGTCTATATTTTATACCTATATCTACTATATCTATTATATCTATAATTTATAGCTATATCTATTATAACCATATTTTATACCTATATACATTATATCTTTGTTTTTTACCTATATCAATTATATCTATTATATTGATATTTTTTATAATTATATCTATTATAGCTATATTTTATACCTATATCTATTATATCTATTGTCTATATTTTATAGCTGTATCTGTTATATCTACTTTTTATACGTATATCTATTATATCTCTTATATCTA